>NC_092188.1:822500-915000 GCF_043641665.1 Enoplosus armatus | reverse complement strand
AATCTGAATACTTTCTACTGCGACTGCACCACATCTCAGAGGGAAATATTGTACTTTTTACTGCACTACATTTATTTGAAAGCTTTACTACTTACTTCCTGTCCAGTGAAAACCACGTATCTCCAGATGTTAGTGATGAGCTGAAAGATGAAGAGTTCCTTCATGTGTTGAGAACATCCTCCTCCTCCTCCTCCAGCTAAATAAACTATTGAAACTCTCCTCAGATCAGCTAGAAAACACATCATCACAAAGCTGGAAACTTTGTAGAGATACGTGGTTCTCACAGGACAGCACATGCTGCTCTTATAGAATATGATGCATCGCTGTACATGAAAGTACCCAACAGTATACAAAGTACTTCAAATGAGCTCAACCTGAAACATCTACAGACACATGAATGCAGCAGAAATCTGGGACATTTTACTGCTACATGAGTACTTTTACTTCAGTACAGGATGTGAATACTTCTTCCAACATTGTATTAGAGGAACTGCAGCTGAACACACTTTGTTCACTCTGGCTGCTGAGTGGTTTCATTGAAGAAATGTCCCTTTAAAGAGGGAAATGATATCAAGAGCCAACAGACAAACTGAACGGGCCTTCTGAAAGAAGAAGAAATAACTTACAGGCAGACAGGTAGGTTGACAGACAGACAGGTACCGGTGGCTCCTTGTATATTTACAGTAAGTTACTGACAGCATGGTTGCCAGCCATTTGCTGTATTTCTATTCACAATAAACTACTGTAATTGTACTGTAATGCAATTTACAGTACTGCATTTTGGTATTTCATTTTTGTATTTCATTATATTGTACTGAAAAATCTCCAGTTATAATATTAATATATATCCGCTAATCATAATAAGTAAGTGTCATGCACAGAAAAAGTGCCCAGCCTGCATGAGCTCACGAGACACTACCAACAATAACAAACTAGAGCATTAATATAAACGATTTGAACATAATCCTGCTCCGTCGACATCAGACGGCGTTGAACACAAAGTGAGCGAGGCGAAACAACAGGCACTGCCGTCTACACTCGCCAGACATTATGATGTAATGGACAATAAAACAATATATAATAATTATTACCAATAACAACATATACAATCTCTGCTTACTAATATTGTAATATTACTAAACTTCAGAACGTTACAAGTCAAAAGGCAAACCAAACAATGTTCTTAATAAAGAATAGTTCAATCAATACATTTCAACAAAAACGTCTAAAATTAGTGTTTTCAATAAAGTTTCCATTCACTTTTTTCCTGAACGTTCAGTGCAGCAGCAGCGTTCAGTGCCAGTGTTGACTTCCTCCAACTATTTAATTTAAATTTATTCAAATAACATTTTTTCCTAAAAAATGTATTCAACCACAGATTTCTGGATATTTAGAAGCCCTATTGATTACAAACCAAGCTAGTACAGTAAAACCCCTTTTAAATGTTCCCACCAAGTCCTCAAGTTACGCAGTGCTGCGTGCTTTTGTTCCAGCTCTGTCTTGCTCACATGGTCTAATGAACGTCTTCATGTCTTCATGTCTTCATGTTGGGCAGCAGAAACAGATCTGAACAGGCTACAAGTGTTTGGCTCTTTGTTGGATCAGGTGTGTGAGAACAGAGCTGAAACAAAAACATGTAAGACAGACGGGGGGACTTGAGGACTGTCCTTGGAGAGGACTTGATTTGCCTTTCAAATCCTTGCTCACCTACAAATAAACAACAACAAGTGTCCTTCAGTACTGACTGTAGATGAGCTATTAATGAAGGGCATGTGGGTGGTCGCCCTCTCTGTCCTCTGGACCCCCCTCCCGGTCTTCTTGCTCACTCCCGGTCTGGCAGAACATTTGTTGCCATCCTTGGGGGTTGATCCTGACCGGAAACCTGTTGGCAGTATCGTACCAGTCAATAAATATGCTCATGAAGACGACTCGAAGGGGTCAGTGTTAGTCTTTTAGCTCCTACTCGACCGTTGACACCTGAATTAATCACTTGCCTCAGAACAAGCTCAGTGTAATGCGGCAGCCTCCTGCCACTCCACGCGAAGACAGCTGCTGTCCAGCGTCATGACGACACGTCCGACAGCATCCACCCGCTGTCATGACTGAATGTCCTGAAGATCAAAAGGACAAATTGTTGCTCAATTACAGACAACATTTTATTCTGAAAGCGACCTTCTCATGTCAGTAAAGTCCGTGGGCGACTCTGCACTGCAGTCTTAATGGTGCCATTACACATGACTGCAGAACAGTAACAGAACACACAGAAGCCTTTTTGCCATGGCATGCATTTTACTCGTCTTTGTTTCCCAGTAGATCATTAGTAACCGATAAAAGTCATTTTCACCCCTATTCATATTATATAATACATATTTTTATTATCATCATAATCATTATTTGCCATTACAATCACTGAGCTACAGAACTGGATCTCCCGCCTTCTGGAAAACACGAATAAAGAAAGTCAAAAGGCCAACAGGCTAACACAGAACCAAACACAGTAGCCGATCTCTCTGATCCCACATCACTCGTTAACTTTGTAAACGGTGGTTAAGGGTAACGTTAACTAACGTCCAAATTAATCTAAAGTTAACTTGACAAAAGCAACAACTTTACAAATGTGAAGGGGGAGAACTAACTAGATGACAAATGTACCGATTATTTCAGTATGAAATAATGTTAAGAGTCATTTGTTTCACAGACAAATTCATCCCACACTGAGTGTAAAAATATAATATAATATATATAACGTCATGATAAAATGTTCCATGGATAACTGAAACTGAAATAAAACAAACTCACTGAACTTCCAGAAATCCACCGCTTAGCAACGCTTGTCCTTCTCCGGTATCTGGTGACCACGAGCTGGCTGTTCTGTCAGGTGTCATACTACTTACAGCAATCCGGTATTTTCGTCATGGCATATTTCAGCCAGGTTACAGCAAGCCTAAAATATACGGTAAAATATTAATGAAAAGAATGCAATGTAGACTAAGGTGTTTTACTATAATGAGGAAATGTGGTATTGTACTGTACAGCAACATCTAAGAGAGCAAAGAAACATGACAACAAAAAAACGATCTTGACAGCTGACTTGGGAAAAGGGGCAGGTGCATGTGCTGCAGGGCTGAAGAGGGAATGAGGTGCAGGTGGGGCGATGGGAGGAGCAGGATCTGGAATAAGGAAAGTCACCTAGTGGACAGGTAAAGAATAACACTGAAGAGGCCTGGGGAAGTAGACATGGGTCTGAAGAGAGGGACACTATGGGGGTTCATTGTGATACTATGAGGTCTTGTTTTAACCAGTCAATTCATTCCAGGTACTGGCTTTAGTTCCAAAACACTCATTGCTGGTGATCCTGGTGCCACCATGTGTCCTGCGCTGCTCCTGTCGCTGCTTCTGGCAGCACTGAACTC
Organism: Enoplosus armatus; assembly: GCF_043641665.1. Classification (NCBI taxonomy): domain Eukaryota; kingdom Metazoa; phylum Chordata; class Actinopteri; order Centrarchiformes; family Enoplosidae; genus Enoplosus; species Enoplosus armatus. The sequence goes on along the minus strand of NC_092188.1, from coordinate 911,587 downwards.
AGGTAAAACACACTGAATAATGTCACGAAGTACATTTACTCAAGTACTGTGCTTAAGTACACATTTGAGGTACCAAATGTGTGTCAGTGGGAACCGGGAAGTGTTTTATTGAATTACACTGTAAGTCGATTTCTGAAAAATATGACTGAAGGTTTGAGTTTTTTGCTTCAGCAGATTTTCTTTCCTTTCCCAGAATCCACAGCCAATCACCCCAATAACAAATCCATTATTGCTTTTCCCGAGAACATCGCCTACTATTATCCTGAAGAGCCCAAAAACAAGGTCCAAATCACTGCCTTACATAATGACACTGACGTCAACATCAGAACGCCTGAATACGATATTGCAACACGGCGCTTGAGTGCAGGAGGGACTCTGGACTTCCCACTTCATGCAAGTCTGGAGCTCTGGAAGGAAGACAAATCCAAGAAAACTCTCCAAATTCAAAGTAACAAGAATATCACCGTCCATGTCGTCAACCGTAAAAACAACAGTGTGCAGACTGCTCTGGTTATACCTACCGACAAACTGGGCAAAGAGTACCTCATCCCACCAGTACCCAAGATCCAAGGAACCACTGACCCCACGGACAAAGTCACAGCAGCTGTAACTGAAAGGAGCCCATTCAAACTCATCATCATCAATACTGACCAAGAAAACGACGTACGTGTTGAAGGTGCAGTGACCAAGGAAATTCGTCTTCAGCCCCATGAGAACGCTCAGATCTGGATAAAAGAAGATGAGGCATTGCGAGCGGTGAAAGCTGATCAGCCGGTGGCGGTCCTCTTCGGTCACGCTTGCGCCATGCGGCACAACTGCACCTGTGGGCTGCTGTACACGATGCTGCCGCCAACCCAAGACAAGAAGCAGAAGTTCTATATTCCTCCTATTCTGGCCCAGGATGCTGAAGATGAAACATCTGTACTTCTGTCAGAGACAGACTCCACCAGAATTAAGGACTTCGATCCGGACTCGCCGCTGGTTGAGACAGCTGGCACAGCCGTCCTCTACCGTCCAGGCTTACTCCTCAATCTGATACCAGAGACGGACTTCGCTGCCTGTTCTGTAATCAACTCCATCCCCGACATGGAGAACCTTGCCGTGATCGTGGTCCACAAGGATTTCACTGATGGGGTTCATGTTGGAGAGCTTCCTTTGGGGAGTCCAGAGTGGCAGGAGCTGAAAGGGACAGAATATGTCTCGACACATGTTGTTCTGGCGTCGGGTAAGAACGTCATCTGGCACGCTTTCTCCAAAATGGCTGTCTACTTTGTGGGAAAGAATGGAAATGCTCTGTTTGGGAACCCAGCACCCATCATCAGTAAAACCCCAGGTATGGAGCTGCACCATGAACACGAGCCACGCACTGTTTGCAGTCTGACCTCCGCCTTCAAATTGAGGTCTGCAGAGTCAGGAGAAACCCCTAAAAGAACGGGGTGTGTCAGTCCTAACTTTAGAGTATTTCACAAAGCTTTTTAGCACTAAAACTAGCTTCCCGTAGTTACCGTTGCTAATTCCTATCAAGCTTTGCATTGTTGCTTGGCACTTATGCGGTTTACAATGATAACAGTGGCAGATCTGATACTCAGAATTTGTTGACATTTCTGAAACACTGAGTGCATGATTTTAGCTGTGGGAAGACAAACGCTGTCTCTGGCTGTCTTTATAATGTTTCCAGCTGACTTGTTTTAAAATGAAAGTCTTATAAAAGGATCTTAAATATAAACTTGATGGCAACATGCTAAAACTTTTAGGCTAAAGCTAATGGGACCATGCAGGTAAAAAGTCATCATCGTCACAAGTTGATGATACATGGAAATAAAGAAACAGGTCTTGGACTGCTGTGTAGAGCAAGTATAAGGACAAACGTAAAATTGACATTTGATATTTGGTTCTAACATAACTCGGTGTGCTGCTTAGCTTTGGCTACATACTTATGTTTTCAATTTTTAACATTACAAGAGAAACAGCTTTGAGAAACTCTGATAGGATCCCGGACCGATTTCAGTGGAGAACAAATTTTTTTTTTACACAACCAGTAACTGATAGCTGATGATGAGCTTCTTGGCCCTGGAAGTAATACTCGTTTACTCAAGATAGTAAAGTTAGCTGGGAAATGCGAACAATTACAGCTTTCTTTAGTGCAGACAAACACTGTTTAATCCACATTTTATTTTGTGCTTTTGGTTTTTGAAAGGCTAATAAAAGGCACCACGCTCCACACTCGCTCTTACTAGAGCCTGCCATGCCTAGTTAAGGTTGCTAAGAAGTTTGGTCAATTGTGGTAATCAAACCTCCACACAATGATTTACAAGTGAATAGTTTCTTAAAGTGAATAGCCTTCTAATTTCAATTTATTTCACCTGAACAGATTTCAGGGGTTGCGTCGTGTCTCCAGGGGTCTTAGAAATCGGAGAAGCACCAGAAGGCTGGCGAGAATCCGTGAAGTACTGCAGTGACAAGAACCTGGAGCTGGTCAGCCTCCCCAGTGCCAATCTCCAGAGACTCGTCTACGACAGAATCATCCAGGCCAAGGACGACAGCCTGCAGGAGGTGTGGATCGGCATGCGTCGGAGCTCCCGGACCGGGGAGTGGTACTGGCTTAACAAGGATCCAGTCAATGACACCAACTGGGCAGAGGGGGAGCCCGGCACGGTGACGGAAGGTCAGTGTGCTCTCATGAGTCTGAAAGACAGCGAGGACTTTGGCTGGAGTGACGAGGACTGCTGTAAGGCCGCCCATCCCGTCTGCGTTGGCCGACCCGTCCTCTTACCCCTGTAGTGGGACGATCCAGCCGAGTGACGAGGAAGAGGAAGATGTAGCTTTAGCTAAGGCTAGCTGTGGCGGTCTCACCTGCTAGCTTATCCTTAACGGTATAGTTTTTAGCATTGTTTTGTAGCTTTACTATACATTATAGTTATCCATTTATATGACAATAATATTCTATATGTTGAAATAAATGTCAGTCAGGTGCTGTTCTTTGCTCAGTCTTGACTGAATCTGGACTCACTGCTTTATTGACTCGTGTAGAAGATAAGAGTTTGGAATTGATTGATTTCTCTGTCACAGTCTGTGATCTGATTGGTTAAAGGACATACTATTCATCACTTTTGTGTCTTTAACTCAACAGCAGCTTGGATTTTATTATATAAATAGCTTTCAATCCGTGTGATAGAATAAAGTCACTTCATCTTTGGTGTCACTGACTGAACCATTAAATCTATTATAATGTGTGAAACTAGACAGCTGTTGTGCTTTATTTCCCTCAGGTTCAACAAACACTTAAACATTACATTATTAATATTCAGTTGTCCTCTGAGGTGTGACATCCCTTTCTTTTTGCTATAAGTAGGAACTGACATGTCTGAACACAAACATGCACACGGTAATTCTTTAATTTACAGGCTTTAATTTCAGAAAACAATTGTGTTAATTCCAAAGGTAGCATTGGAGAGACTTTTAATCTGTGCAAAGCACGTCAGCTCAACATGCATAAATGTGAAATGTGTCTGCAGGTAAGCAAACAATTGAACATAATATACGAAGACTAAAATCAAATAAAAGATGTCCATTCACGTATCAAGTCTTTTGGTGTGGCGGATGAATACTCGTGTGAATGAGGGCCACTGGCAGTGAAGGGGATTATTTTAGCAACTGTTAGTGTTGTGTCTGTTTTTTCTTCCTCTTTTTTCTTTGTGTATATTCTCTTAACAGTGCAAACTCGTCTTATTGATTTGTTAAATGTGTACATGCTGTGTGTATTACTTCTCGTTGCTGTATGGTGTCATAGTGTTGTTGTATATTCACTCTTTATTCTCTTTGAGTTGCAGCATCAAGCTTTTGTTTCTGTGTGTTTGCACTGTACAAACTCAATAATAAACTTTTTTTTTTACTTTTATGTTTTAAACTGAGCATTTCTTTCAAAGACATTCCTACTTTCTCTCTATTTAGTACCAAATTATATATATAATTATCTTTTCAGGAAACTTCTTCGAAAATTACTGAACTGAAATAAAATATTTTATTCAGAAATGACATTAGCATAGTTTCTACAATAATAATTTCTAATTACGTAATCATTTATTACACATTACATGGGTTCCTCCAAAAGACTATTTGTTATCAATAAACATCTTTATAATTTAAAAAAGTTACTGTTTTCTTCAGGACTTTATTGGAAAGCTTCTGAAACAACTTTCAGGTCAAGTGATTAGTAATAAACATGGAAATACTACTAATGTTATTATAATCTCCCCTCGAAATGTGGATAAACCAGGTAATAAATCCTAGGAAAGGAAAAGGAAAGTAAATCACCTGTTGGTTTACCTCAACACAACAAAACATGGCCTCTTCTGGGATGAAGACGTCAACCACGGCGAGCACTGTTTAACAGCAGGACCTTGTAAATGATGTTAATAACATGTCAGGGCTCCAGTCACAGTCAGTCATAAACAAACTAATCTCTGCCTGAAGCACCATGTTTGCCTCATCTTCAATATATTGTATATTCATGTATTATTTGCAAACTGCCCCTGCCCTGTTGCAAATCAGCTGTTCCAAGAGACAGTTCACAAAAGAAGACTACTGGCCCATAGACTACATGCAAGGTGAGAGAATAGTTGTCCAATTTTCACGGGTGGATGGACTAAGGAATAAGGAATAATTCACTCAAATGCATAATTATATAGTTGTCTCACCCGATGGTCTGCTCCTCGTCTCCCATCTGGCTGAAAGTGTGGTAGACCGACCGGTGAACCCTCCAGCAGGTCGCCCGGCCGAGACTGTAACTGTTAACGTATAGCTAACTATGAGCTACTATTCACTTCTCATCACTTCATTATTATTTTCTTTTCATTTTACTTCATTTCATTGAATTGAAATATGCTCGTGCCATTCTGTGTGAAGGTATGAAGATGATGTTTTTAACCTCAGCTTTATTTTGTAGGCAGGTGAAACATGAAACACACACGAGCTCAAACATCAAATCCAGAAAACATAATAATAATATATGTGTAAAACTAAAACCATGCTGTGTCAAAGCCTTCTCTGACTTCTACTTCTTTCAGGAAATGTTCAGTTTCATACGACACATTTCACAAGACTTCCTGAATTTGCTATTTTAGTTTGAAGGTCAGAAGGTTTCTGTCTGAACAGCCTGAGGATGTGGCAGCAGACTCAGTGTTTCTGTCTTACTCTGTCGGTGATCATCACAGGTAAGATCCTTTCTTCTTTGCTTTGTGATGTCTGGTTAGTTGGTTAAGTGAACACAAAAAAAGACAACCTAGTTAGTTAGCTAGCCAGTTCCAACATCCAATTCATATGGCTTCTGGTTCAACATGATACACAGACGTTTGGCATGACACGATTTAGAAGCCACACTGACCAGTTGTATGTAATAAATATAAATAATGATAAATAAAACAGAAATATGTGCAGCAGAAGTGGAGATATCCTGACTTTCAGAGCCTAGTATGGCTCCAAAAACAACGGATCCAACATTTCCCATAATGTAACACAATATATTGTTATTCCTTTCCTGCCTGGTAAACGTCTACTTCTTTAAAACCCCACACCTCCAGAATAAAACACAGGGTTTGCATTAACAAGATTAAGAGTGGACAGCCCTACTAGCAGCTCTGAGAGGCTATACTTAGACACAGTTCTGAGCTAAATGCTAACATAAGCATGCTAACGTGCTCACAATGTATCGTGATTGGTTTGTCCGGGATTGTCCTGATTCCAAGCTGGGTGTCCTGAATCCCGACAAATATCTGTAAAACACTACAATATCCCAGTCTTCAACATTCACTACCAAATTGTACCGGTTTTCACCACAATTAAAATAATGATGATAATGATATTAAACTTGTTTTCAGAGCTTATATAGATGCTTATCATGTTCTGTACCACTCGTTATAACCTAAGCTAATATAAAAACATAAACAATTACCACGCGTCTGAATTCAACACTGATTTGTCTGTATGTGTGCCAATCAATCAAAGTGTTGTTGTCAAGGCTGTTGCTAGGCTGTGAGTCATAGGCAAGCGTCATAGGCTACGACAGAACCTGTCAGTATGCTAACGGTTAGCTGTCACGCCGAAGAGGAAGTCGGTCTTTTCTAAAGAGCTCCGGGAACATTGCATCCATAGAGCTGTGCTGCTAGCATGGCTACAAAAGTGTCGTCTCCATGGATGTATCATGGAGGACACCGTGTTCAAAGATGGCGTCCCACTCAGTCATATGAAAGTTGCTGAAAAAGCCTCAATGATTGTGTTTGGGGAGAAAGCTGCTCGCTCTGTTGCAATACCTCGTGCGAGAACCAACCCCACACCAACAGCGTTGAAGATTTTATATTGAAATAACTCTAAACTGCCATGAGCTCATCCTGGTGTGATCCTCCTCTTCAGGGTCTCTTTCAGTATCTTGGAACATGAAGGTCTCTCCGGTGGTCTCTGTCCCCAGAGGAGAAGACGCTGTCCTCAGCTGCTCCTTCACCCATCCCAAACAACAGGACTATTCAGGGAAGATCACTGTTAAATGGCTGGCAAGAGAATCGCATGCTTATCCGTTCTTCAGCTGTTCAGTTAGAAATGACTCCATGGAAGGACTCAATGACTGTTCAGTTTCTGGATTAAAACATTCCCTGGAGGGAGATCCTCGACAGGGGGAGCTGTCACTGCTCATCAGCAGGGCACAGCTGACTGACAACGGGACGTACTTCTGCCGAGTGGAGCTGGACAGCAGTTGGTGGAGTAATTCTCAAAAAGAGATACAGCTTTATGTAACAGGTAAGGTCCTACTGAAGAGCTTCTGGATCACCACTGGTTCCATAACATTTTTGGCCTGCAGTGTTTTCTCAGCAGTGCTGACAGAAGTATTCACACCCTTTACTTAACTAAAAGTAAGTAACTAAAGTACTACACTGTGAAAATACTGCATTCAAAACCTAAAGCGAAAGTATGCTATGTATTATCAGCAAAAGGTACTTAAAGTCTCAAATTAAAAGATCAGTAAAATACATACACAATACAATACAACTCAAACAACCCAGTGTGCAAATATTCCCAGTGTGTCGCATGTTCAGTTAGCGGTCAGCACGTTAGCATAGCTCAGCTGTGGTTCTAGAAATGGAAACACATTCTTCTTCTTCCACTTTAAAATGGTGATCAGTCAGAACACGGACAGTTTAACCTGAAAAACGAGACATAAAAAAGACACAAAGAAGTAGAAATACAGTATATAGTCACAACTGATGACACATATTGTCATATTGCATATTTAACTTTTGTCCATGATGCTTCTTTCACAGCTAAACCCCAGATCCTGAGCCTCTCCGCGGTCAAGACGAGCCCTGGCTCAGACAGCGCCACCCGCAGGCTGCAGTGTGAGGTGGAGGGCCACCCACTGCCCACCATCACCTGGCTGTCAGCCTCCAGGGTCCCATCAGGAGACCAGGTCCAGACCTCTAACGTCAGCCCGTTTCGGCTGATCAGCTCTGTGCCGTACCTTGAGGAGGATGTGTTTACCTGTAGGGTGGAGAGCCGGCTGGGTGGAGCAGAGTGGAGGTATCCACCCAGTAATACTCTGAAGATAACTCTGACTGTGTGTGGCCTCATCGTGCTGCTGCTGTCCACAGGGTTCATCTGCTACAGGAAAAACAGAGGTGAGCAAAATTAAACGTACAGTTATTATCCCTAAGATTTTTATAATATCAACTCCATTTTTATACCATTTATGGCCAGAATTATTTCAACAATAGCCCTCTTTACGTTGTGTAACCGCCACTAAATAGTAGATTTTATTAGTCAGACTTTCCTGCATGGCATTCAGTTTGTACATAGAGAACATGTTGCAGTAGACAACTTTGAATTATTACTGCATCGGACAACATCGTTGACTGTCGTAACAAAACAACGTGACGCCATGAATCCTCTCAGCCCACTGTTTGTTTGGCTGCGCTATAAACAGATACAACAGTTGCTCTTCTTCTGTTGTATTGAACAGAATAGCTGCTTTTCCTTACCGCCTCGTACCACCAGCATTCATAGGTGTCACCAAATCATCCAGGATTACACTAGCTGAAAGTGGGTAGCAAATTACATGAATGTCTATTTTTTATTGTGAGTTGGGGCTTATTGGAATTAGACCCATTAGTGACCTCAGCACTATGTTACACCATGATTCAGTCACAGCGATCATGTACGGAAACTATGGTGGAAAAACCAATAACCTTTTTTCCCCGTTATCCAGCAGCAGGTTGTATCTTGAAAGATATTACGGGACTGAATCACAGAGTTAAGTATGGACTGAGCTCCGGTTGGCCAGACAAAGATGAACAACTGCCAAGTTAGGGTTGGCCTTGCCTTGGTGACTTGGTTGTGTTGCAGAACATTAGCTTACATGCTAATGTTGCTCTGCTGGTTTGTTACTGTCCTTGTCTTTTTAAAAGTGTGATAAACAACAATCCTTCAGTTATGTTTTTTTAAGGTAACAGTGAAAAAGTAATTTGTAAAACTCTGTTAACACGAGTTCTTTTTGTCAAGTGTGAAACAATGTAGATATCAGAAATTACGAAGTCTGTCTTGAAATAACAACAAGGAGACTGACGTAGAAAAGAATGTCCCGCTTGTAATTACGACTTTATGATATGACATGAACGCTGCGTTACAACACATGCTTCAGGACAGACCCTGAATATATCATCATATATATACATATATATATATATATATATATATCTCAACACTTACCAAATCTTACCTGTACTACTCTACATGTAAATGTATGATGTAACATGGAAGACAAACTGAAGTTAAACATTTCAGATGAATAATTAACTCTCTGCTGGCATAAACCTCCTTGATTCTTGGATTCATCATATATCCCAACCTCCCTCTGCAGCTCGTGTTGAGTCGTCTCCGTAAGTGAAATCAACAGGACATCACTGCCATGTTGGAAGAGTGATAACAAAAGGAAAGACGATGACCTTTTCACCTGATCGTCTAGATCTTGTTCCCCTTTTACAGCCCAAAACCTTTAAAAAGAGAACAGGTGATTTTTGTTTTTCCTTTTGCTGCCTCCTCCAACATGGTGGTGAGTTTCTTTATGTGTTCCACAACCTTTCACCAAACATTTTATATATGTCTTACAAAACACACACAGTCAGAATGTCGCAGTAACATTAAGTCACATTATGGCTTAAACAATACGTTTCTCTCCAACCTCATACAAACTGTGGAGTAAACTTCAAATGTCACATTATTCTGAAATGACCAGATGCATCATGTGTTTTGTCTTCATTTCTTCCTCCTCAGCTCGAGCCGACACTTCTCCTATGTATGGAAACGCTGAAGTAGGTAAGTGGTCCAACCTGGTCTACTATGGTTTTACATTTTACATTTTTCAGACATGAGTTTATATGTTTACAATATCACTCGCTCCTGTCTCTGCAGTCTACAGATACAATGGCACAGTGGTGGATTTAGATCCTTAGTTTGTTAAAAGTAAAGGTCCTGCATTTTAAATCCTACTTAAGTACTGAAGTATTATCAGTAAAATGTACTCGTTCTGCAGAAAAATGGCCCCTGTGAATTATATGACATTGTTAATACTGACAAATCAATGTTAGAGCAGCATTTTACTGTTGTTGTACAATTTTTAACAGCTTTATATGGTTAATTAGTTAATATACTGTTAGCTAGTTTAACTACTTTATATACTGTTAGCTAGTTTTAACTACTTTATATACAGTTAGCTAGTTTAACTACTTTATATACAGTTAGCTGGTTTTCACTACTTCATATACAGTTAGCTAGTTTGAACGGTTTTATATACAGTTAGCTAGTTTTCAATACTTTATATATGGTTAGCTAGTTTTACCTGTTTTATATATGGTTAGCTAGTTTAACTACTTTATATTTGGTTAGCTAGTTTAACTACTTTATACACAATTAGCTAGCTTTAACTTATATACCATGTTGTTTTGTATCTGAAGTGGAGAATCATCGACTGCAAGGCTCTGACTCTCCTGCTGAGGGCGACGTTGAGCTTCAGCTGGTTTACTCTGCACTCACTGTGACCAGTTCCACTTCCTGTGAGTACTGTTGACAAATGGATACTTGAAAAAGAAGTTATTAAAATGTTTCTGAACCAGTGGATCTAAACCTTGAAGTTGGAGCACTTTGAAAGATATTTTCCTACAAATTTTCCTGTGCTGGTGCAGGTGACGTCAGGTGTCGCGACACACCACATACAGAATAATGTGAAGACGCCTTTAGTTTAAGTTCAAAATAAAATGCTGGTCTTTGTTGTTACAATCTAATCCATTAGCCGTTTGCTAATTGACCCTTTTCACAGCACACATTTTGACATGTTACAGCAGGAAAAGCACAGTCATCATTGACATTAATGGTAGTATTCCATGTAGATGGTCCAGTTTCAAGGTCCTGGTACTCTGCAGCAGTGCCATAACGTAAATGCGACCGAGCATTTCATGGACTAAACTGTTGTTGCAAAAACAAGTCAACACAATATGATTTACTGAATGTGTACACAACTTACTGTTGAACCAGTGATTCCAGCAACATCAGGTCTGTTTCTGGACTTCCTCTGGACTATTTTGCATTGCAAAATAACACAAATTATCAAAGCAAAGCAGGTGCCTTGTTTTGTGTAAAGCCTCAGATCTGATGAGAAGTTGTTTTTTCCTTTACAGCTCAGCATGCTAGTTTCAAAAGCTCCACAGGACACCAGGAGGAGCCAGGTGAGTTTTCAGCCTGCACATTAAGCAGACCAGGTGATGTCATGTTGTAGTAACATACAGCACAGAAAGGTTCAAGATGGTGGGTGGTGTTGGTCCCATATCCCACATGAAGTGTGTGTGTCTAGGGGTCCTCCCCCAGAAAATAAATTTTAATTTAAAACAAATTTCCTACATTTCCACACCACCTACAGTCAGGTGGGTGAACTGCATTCATGTGCGGGCTGGTACAGTTAGCTAACGCTGACTTGCAAATCAGTTCAGCATTTTGGGGACGGTACAATCCTAATTTAAAGTTTAGCTGGTGTCAGTGGGCCAAGCAGGTTCATTCAGCATACGCTGGTCTTTCTGTTCCTACGGTCTGTTTTCAGTGTATGTTTCACAAACACATGAAAATGGATTTTAAAGGATGAAACCTTGTTTTTTCAGGTGTCTTCTACTCTACTGTCAACATTTAGGAGTGGATGAGGTATGATGTATTTTTGTTTTCTTCTTGTATGAGATGTTTACAGATATTCATTTATGGAGTCTATGTTACTTGTATGAGGTCATTGTACCTTCACCAAATTAAAACAGGTCTCAATGATCCTCTGATATTATAAAGAAATAGTAAAGATAATGGCTGATTTATAAGCAGGTATCCTTTGTTCTTTATTTTGCAGGAACACCAAAGAATGAAGGGAACACCCCTCAACATCAGATCATGTGAAGGCTGTAGAAAATATAAATGTTGTGTTTAGAATGAAACAGTTCACATTGTTCTTCCTCAGGAAACTAAAATCTGTTCATTTGAAAGATTCTCCACATTATCAATGAAGGGAAACCAGATTCCATTATAGAATCCATTATGTGATCCATTTAAAGTGAATCACAATAAAACAAATTCAACAAACTACTTCTGAACATCACATCTCCTCCTTCTCCCTCGTTGAAAAGCCTGAATCTATGAAAATGTAAATACTGTTCAAGTTGCTTCTGGACACAAGATGTCCCCTACTTCACTATTATAAGTCCACTCTCAGTGTTTGGGACCTGGAGGCTCTAAGGTTCTACATCACACTTGTGGGAGTTTCATACTGGCCCCTGATTGGCTTCAAACTAGCATCAGTCCTGCAGGTACGTCCAGGTGTTCCACTGAGCTCAGAGAAACTTCAGCAGATGAATGTGAAGCTCAAACATCAACCAACAAGAAGAAACTGTTTTTTTAGTTGATCAGTTGTATTTTTTAAACAATAGCAGTTATAGTTGATATCATCATGACAGTCTGCTCTTATTGTTCCAGGATTTTAGCTGCTGTGTGTATTTATTCCCTCCAGCAGGGGGAGCCAGAGGTCGACTTAAACTCCAGTATAATAATAAAAAGTGTCTTTACTCTGTCGGCTCTGTCTGTTAATGCCACAGCATACAATGATATTTCCATGGATGGATTACAGAACAGGCTGACCGGGCTCAGGCCACGGGGCCCCACGGGTGAGGGGGCCCCCTGAGCCAGAGCCTATTATCAAAGGGCTCATTTAAAACAAGGGATGTCCCATTCATTGATCTTATCCCAATCCACATTCTTTCACGACCCTGATCCTGATGAAGCACTGAGCGTTGCTCTGGTCAGGGTCAGCAAAAGATCAGGAAACACATTAGATTACAGTCTAATTAGCAGTGTAGATATTTGGTATATATAGTGTATCAATGAAACACTGGGTACCTGTATGGAAGTACAAGGGAAGAGGACAACAGGTTAGGGAATAAGGAGGTAACAACTTTGTGTTTAAGAGGGACAGTACAATAAAATTATTGCTCATTATTAAGTAATATGGGAGAAAACAATGAAACTGTTGATACTGAAATGAACATAGTTGTGGTATCCTTTATGTTAAAACTAAGGTACACTTACAAAATATATTCTTTGTGAAATTACAATTTTTAAGTTTTATTTTAATATTTTTGATTATAAAAAGTACTCCGTATTACTAATTTAATGCATTTTGGGGTTAAGGTCATAGGTCAAGGTCAAATTGAAGATGGCAGGATGTGAATGTTTGCCTGAGAAAGTTTAACGCAGCCAAACGTTTTTGTCTTGTATCATAAAAGCTGCTTCAAGCACATCGCTTAGATAACCCAAAAAGCCTCTGTGGTTTGGTGGGAGCGGCTGCATCCTGTGGTGCAGCTGAGGCTTTCACTGCGTTGTGTTGCAATATATGTGTGTTTGTATGTATCCGCTGGTGTGTGTTTAACCACTTTGTGGCCACAGGATGTGGTTGAAAGTGTGAAGCATCAGATGTTGTGTCTCCATGGTGACTGATAAAGCTGCTATACCTGCTGCTGAAGCAAATAACTGCTTCTCACATCTCTGAAGGTTTCTGCTGCTGCTTCTGCTTTTGAATGACTCACCACGCTGTGAGATAAACGGTGACTGTAGTCGAGGTTAAATCTGATTTTATCAGAAATGAAACAACTATTACTTTGTTGGCGTTCAATAACTACAGCTCTAAATACCCTGCTGATGGTGTGCCAGTGGCTTACTGCCTTTAAATGGCGCTCATGAGGTCTTAACAAGGGATGTTTCTACTGTCCTCTGATTGGCTGATCAGGTAGAACAAGTGGCTAGCTCCTGTGTGACGTGTTAACTGTCGGTAACACGCTGTCACGCAGCATCAGGGAGAGCAGGCTGATGAAGGTGTGCTGGACAAACGTAACGGAGGGTTGATATCAGTGTGGGTCTCTGCCTTCAGTGGACGCGCTGCTCCAGGCAGTCGCACACTTTGCCCTTTCCTCTGTCTTTCCTCTACTTAAGTGTTACTGAGGCTGCACTTTGAATTATGAATGAGAGCTCTGAGAGCATTTTAGTCAGAGATTCAGGAGGCTCATCCAGCCACTGAGCACGGCGACATGTTGTAGTTCACCAACAGATGATCAATAATGATTTAATCAGTAAGAAAAATAAAATAATCAATAATTGAAAATAAAATGAACTATCAGGTTGTTTCAGTGTGAACGTTCCCCATTGAGAGAACTGAAAAACGTTCATGTTGACTTGTACTTGTAGATTTTAAAGACTTGCGACTTGACTTGGATTCCACTTGGACTTGTCTCAAAAGAAGAGATTTGACTTGGACTCGTCAAAACCAGTTCTGCAGTGAGCCACATGAAACACTGAGCCCAGACTTTGTTCCACATTCCACTTTATTAGTTTTTAAATTCCTAATCATTTCCAAGGATGGTTCCTGGAAAGAACTATGTCATTTGTCTTCTAATTATAGTTAAAATATAGACTATCAAATAATCAATTCCAATTAAATGCTAAGCTAGTTTAACCTAGACTCAATTTTAGATTGTATTACATCTAGATTTTAGATGTTTAGATAAACACGCAACCAAAATAGAGTCTGTGAGGCTATGCTAATGCTAACGTGCTGATGTTTAGCAGGTATTTAACCCTTTTATCATTTTAGCTTAGCCTGTTAGCATGCTAACATTAGCTAATTAGCAGTAAACAGTCCAGCTGAGGCTGATGAACGTCATCAGTTCTGCAGGTATTTGGTCACAAACCAAAGTATTGGACACATTGACATGTTGACCTGATGATGGCGCTAGATGAAGAGTCAGAGGATCACCAGAGTTATGACAGTTCATCCTGAGGGGACCATGAAGGTCTGAACCACATCTCATCACAGTCCATCCAGCAGATATTTCAGTGGTGGAGATGTTGACATCTTAAAACTGGTGACATGTGCGAGAGAAACCGGGTCTGACTCTGATGTTCAGGTTTAGCAGGACGCTCTGACATCTTGTCGGGTCTCAAAACATCTTTTGTGAATTACACAAGATCATAAATCGCTCTCAAAGACGAGTGGACATCATATACGTTCTGTATCTATTTTACTTATCGTAAGTTAAAGGTAAACTTTGGACAAAATAATATGAACTTTACACACTTGAACGTCTGCAAAATAAACATATTTAATCTATTTAAACTCCTTAAAAAAAGTGATAATCTCTATGACAGCTGAGCAACTCCATCCACTAATGAAGACCACAAGATGAGGGTGAAAGCTGCGGAAACACAAAGTCACAGGACCATGTGTTTGTCTTTTTTCTTTGTCTGTCCTCTGCGTGCTGGAACTCTCTGTCCTGTGTTCAGTGTGTGCTCAGTGTGTGTGTTCAGTGTGTGTACAGTGTGTGTTCAGTGTGTGTTCAGTGTTGTGTTCAGTGTGTGTTCAGTGTGTGTGTGTGTGTACAGTGTGTGTTCAGTGTGTGTTCAGTGTGTGTGTGTGTACAGTGTGTGTTCAGTGTGTGTTCAGTGTGTGTGTGTGTACAGTGTGTGTTCAGTGCTGTGTTCAGTGTTGTGTTCAGTGCTGTGTACAGTGCTGTGTTCAGTGTGTGTACAGTGTGTGTGTGTACAGTGTGTGTTCAGTGTGTGTGTGTGTGTGTGTGTACAGTGCTGTGTTCAGTGTGTGTTCAGTGTGTGTTCAGTGTGTGTGTTCAGTGTGTGTTCAGTGTGTGAACAGTGCTGTGTACAGTGCTGTGTTCAGTGTGTGTTCAGTGTGTGTGTACAGTGTGTGTTCAGTGTGTGTGTGTGTGTACAGTGCTGTGTTCAGGGTGTGTTCAGTGTGTGTTCAGTGTTGTGTTCAGTGTGTGTACAGTGTTGTGTACAGTGCTGTGTTCAGTGTGTGTTCAGTGTGTGTTCAGTGTGTGAACAGTGCTGTGTACAGTGTGTGTTCAGTGTGTGTTCAGTGTTGTGTTCAGTGTGTGAACAGTGCTGTGTACAGTGCTGTGTTCAGTGCTGTGTACAGTGTGTGTTCAGTGTGTGTTCAGTGTGTGAACAGTGCTGTGTACAGTGTGTGTTCAGTGTGTGTACAGTGTTGTGTTCAGTGTGTGTTCAGTGTGTGTTCAGTGTGTGTGTTCAGTGTGTGTTCAGTGTGTGTACAGTGTGTGTTCAGTGCTGTGTTCAGTGTATGAACAGTGCTGTGTACAGTGTGTGTACAGTGTTGTGTTCAGTGTGTGTTCAGTGTGTGTACAGTGCTGTGTACAGTGCTGTGTTCAGTGCTGTGTACAGTGTGTGTTCAGTGTGTGTTCAGTGTGTGAACAGTGCTGTGTACAGTGCTGTGTTCAGTGTGTGTACAGTGTGCGTACAGTGTTGTGTTCAGTGTGTGTTCAGTGTGTGTTCAGTGTGTGTGTTCAGTGTGTGTTCAGTGTGTGTACAGTGTGTGTTCAGTGCTGTGTTCAGTGTATGAACAGTGCTGTGTACAGTGTGTGTACAGTGTTGTGTTCAGTGTGTGTTCATAGTACCTTATTACCCCACTAGAGCACTCCGCTCCCAGAATGCAGGGCTGCTTGTGGTTCCTAGAGTCTCCAAAAACAGAACAGGAGCCAGAGCCTTCAGCTATCAAGCTCCTCTCCTGTGGAATCGGCTCCCAGTTTGGGTCCGGGAGGCAGACACACTCTCTACTTTTAAGAGTAGGCTTAAAACTTTGCTTTTTGATAACGCTTATAGTTAAGGGCTGGCTCAGGCCTGCCTGGACCAGCCCCCTAGTTATGCTGCTATAGGCCTACACTGCCGGGGGACTTCCCATGATGCACTGAGCTTTCCTCCTCTCCCTCTTCATCTTTGCACATTCATCACAGTCCAATGCATGTTACTAACTTTATTTCTTCCCCGGAGTTTCTTTGTGCTTTGTCGACTCGTAGGTCGCTGTGGTCCTGGTACGCCTGGGTGCTGCTGCTGCCATGGGCCTGCCTGACTCCCATCACTACCGTTATTATGTTTAGTCGTAGTTCTGTCACTATTAAAGCTCCTATTATTAATCTCAGCTAATATTACAGCTATTTCTACTGTTAGTGCTGCCATACATCTTTGCCTACCTATCTGTCTGTCTGTCTGTCTGTCTATCTGTGTCTCTATGTCTATCTCTCTGTCTCTGTCTGTCTCTCTCTCTCTCTCTCTCTCTCTCTCTCTCTCCCTAAAACCCAACCGGTCAAAGCAGATGACCGCCCACCTAGAGTCTGGTTCTGCTCAAGGTTTCTGCCTCTTAAAAGGAAGTTTTTCCTTGCCACTGTCGCCAAAGTGCTTGCTCATGGTGGGAACTGTTGGGTCTCTGTAATAACATTATAAAGAGTCGGCCTAGACCTGCTCTATTTTGTAAAGTGTCATGAGATGACTTTGTTGTGATTTGGCGCTATATAAATAAAATTGAATTGAATTGAATTGAATTGTGTTCAGTGTGTGTACAGTGCTGTGTACAGTGCTGTGTTCTGTGTGTGTTCAGTGTGTGTTCAGTGTTGTGTTCAGTGTGTGTACAGTGTTGTGTACAGTGCTGTGTTCAGTGTGTGTACAGTGCTGTGTTCAGGGTGTGTTCAGTGTGTGTACAGTGTTGTGTACAGTGCTGTGTTCAGTGTGTGTACAGTGCTGTGTTCAGGGTGTGTTCAGTGTGTGTTCAGTGTTGTGTTCAGTGTGTGTACAGTGTTGTGTACAGTGTGTGTTCAGTGTGTGTACAGTGTGTGTTCAGTGTGTGTACAGTGCTGTGTTCAGTGTGTGTTCAGTGTTGTGTTCAGTGTTGTGTTCAGTGTGTGTTCAGTGTGTGTACAGTGCTGTGTTCAGTGTGTGTACAGTGTTGTGTACAGTGCTGTGTACAGTGCTGTGTTCAGTGTGTGTACAGTGTGTGTTCAGTGTGTGTACAGTGCTGTGTTCAGTGTGTGTTCAGTGTTGTGTTCAGTGTTGTGTTCAGTGTGTGTTCAGTGTGTGTACAGTGCTGTGTTCAGTGTGTGTACAGTGTTGTGTACAGTGCTGTGTACAGTGCTGTGTTCAGTGTGTGTACAGTGTGTGTTCAGTGTGTGTACAGTGCTGGGTTCAGTGTGTGATCAGTGTGTGTTCAGTGTGTGTTCAGTGTGTGTACAGTGTGTGTTCAGTGTGTGTACAGTGCTGTGTTCAGTGTATGAACAGTGCTGTGTACAGTGTGTGTACAGTGTTGTGTTCAGTGTGTGTTCAGTGTGTGTACAGTGCTGTGTACAGTGCTGTGTTCTGTGTGTGTTCAGTGTGTGTTCAGTGTTGTGTTCAGTGTGTGTACAGTGTTGTGTACAGTGCTGTGTTCAGTGTGTGTACAGTGCTGTGTTCAGTGTGTGTACAGTGTTGTGTACAGTGCTGTGTTCAGTGTGTGTACAGTGCTGTGTTCAGGGTGTGTTCAGTGTGTGTTCAGTGTTGTGTTCAGTGTGTGTACAGTGTTGTGTACAGTGCTGTGTTCAGTGTGTGTACAGTGTGTGTTCAGTGTGTGTTCAGTGTGTGTACAGTGTGTGTTCAGTGTGTGTACAGTGCTGTGTTCAGTGTGTGTTCAGTGTTGTGTTCAGTGTTGTGTTCAGTGTGTGTTCAGTGTGTGTACAGTGCTGTGTTCAGTGTGTGTACAGTGTTGTGTACAGTGCTGTGTACAGTGCTGTGTTCAGTGTGTGTACAGTGTGTGTTCAGTGTGTGTACAGTGCTGTGTTCAGTGTGTGTTCAGTGTTGTGTTCAGTGTTGTGTTCAGTGTGTGTTCAGTGTGTGTACAGTGCTGTGTTCAGTGTGTGTACAGTGTTGTGTACAGTGCTGTGTACAGTGCTGTGTTCAGTGTGTGTACAGTGTGTGTTCAGTGTGTGTACAGTGCTGGGTTCAGTGTGTGATCAGTGTGTGTTCAGTGTGTGTTCAGTGTGTGTACAGTGTGTGTTCAGTGTGTGTACAGTGCTGTGTTCAGTGTGTGTTCAGTGTTGTGTTCAGTGTTGTGTTCAGTGTGTGTTCAGTGTGTACAGTGCTGTGTTCAGTGTGTGTACAGTGCTGTGTACAGTGCTGTGTTCAGTGTGTGTACAGTGCTGTGTTCAGTGTGTGTTCAGTGTGTGTTCAGTGTGTGTACAGTGTGTGTTCAGTGTGTGTTCAGTGTTGTGTTCAGTGTGTGTTCAGTGTGTGTACAGTGCTGTGTTCAGTGTGTGTACAGTGCGGTGTTCAGTGTGTGTACAGTGTGTGTACAGTGCTGGGTTCAGTGTGTGATCAGTGTGTGTACAGTGTGTGTTCACTGTGTGTTCACTGTGTGTACAATGCTGTGTTCAGGGTTATGTTCAGGGTGTTGATGTGGAGAGAATCGTCCTGACAGCAGCTCTCTGAACAATCGTGTGTTTGGACTGAACGTCGGCGTCTTTCTCTGAAGCTCTGGAAGCTTTCACACTCAGCGCTGCTGCTGCTGCTGCTGCTGCAGTGTTTCCTGACAGAGACCACACCTCCTGCACACTCACAGAGCTGTCAATGCTCAAACACTCAACCATGATGAGACCAGCACACACAGGATGTTTACTTCAAAATAAAGGCATGAAAACCTCCCCAGTGAACACAACAAATGTAAGACAGTTTCTGTCGGTGCGCTGTGTTTTTATGTCTGAGTACATCATGTGAATTAATATTGAAATACAGTGTCTTTGTGGTCAGTATCTGTGAATAATTTACCTCCAACTCTGATAAAGTAACCAGTGTTCAGTGTATTTATTTGGAGACACATTTAATACTTGTTACATTGTTTGGGGTCCAACAAACCTCACTGCTTATTATTATTATTAATAATAATAATAATAATAATAATAATACTTCAAACAATCAATATTTTCCTCTTTTAATATGTTTGTTCTTATATACTGTACATGTAAGACAAAACACATATATATAATTGTATAATTCATTTGCCTAACACGTTTGGTTATTTCATTTCTTCTTCTCTGTCACCTCATCTTTTGTTTTTTGTTTTTTTTAAACTTGTCACTTTAAGAGTCTCACGCCAGCCTCCACGCCGCCTGATCATGGCTTTTATTGTGAAATCTCTTCCCGGAAGTCCCCGTGTTTATCCGGTGGGCTTGACTCGGGTGTAACGTTCAGACAGACGGGCTGTAACGTTACCAGTCGACGGTGACTTTCTGCTGCAGTTTAACTTGTTTAACGGTTTATCCCTCGTGTTGTTTACCGGCGCCGTTTACCGTCAACATGTCGCACACCGTCATCACGACAACGATGACCACGACCAGGGCGTCCGGTGACGGTGTCGTCAACATGGACTACACCCGGACCATCCCGGGACTGCTCAAGATAGGACAGATGGTGAGAGTCCAACTGATAACACATACAGGTTAACCCGGAGTTTACCCGGAGCCCCACCGAGCAGGTTCACACCGGCACACCGGGTCATGTCAAGCTAACGTTAGCATCGTTAGCTTCACTGCTAACATGCAGTTTATATGAAAACTTTACCTTTTAAGGAAAAGTATTACATTAACGTAGTATTTAAACTGAATAGACACGTGACTCTGCTGTTAATGTCGGTAATAATTTAGTTCATGTTTAGTTTAATAACCAGCCTGACATTAATAATCACCGCTGTGTGCTGAAATCTTTATGGAAACAATTACAATTAGTTCAATTTCAATTGTTAACTCATAATTACTGTAAACTTGGACACAACGACTGATGAAGTAGAAGCAGTATCATTATTAAGCTTCTCCTGACGCTGGTTATTCAGGTTTTATTCAGGCTTAGAGATGAAAACATGGTGTGTCTGCCATGTTTTACTACTGTTTGTCTGGTAGAGCCTCAGGGATGCTGGATATTTGATACTGATATCGATATTTGAGATAGAATCCGATATTATCATTATTATTATACAATCCGACGCCTGGGACTGAGAGATGTGATGTTATTACAGTGTAAAATACACCTGTCAGTGCTCTCTGGTAGACAAACTCTGTAACAGCGACTAAACTACCGCAAACATTTCTGCTTTTCAGTGTCTTGTTAATTTTGGACTGAAATATGTAACTTATATGTGTTTAAAACGAACAGAGCTGCACAGTGTTTTAAACCAAGAGGATGGAATATGCAAACTGTTGACTGAAGAAAGTGTGAAAATAAAAAGACTCTGCGTTAATGTGACGTGAAGCGTCGATGGGCATCATAAAAGCAGATATCTGACTCTGACTGTGACTGACGGAGCTGTTTGCTTCTCCTCTCACCAGTTTGTAAGACAGGCTGCTCTGAACAAACAATGTGATCAATCGCCCAGCTGCTGATCTGCATCTCATCTTGTTATCAGTTACTTTAATCGCACAAATCCAGAGTTCAGAGCGTTTAAAGCTGTGATTTTGTTTCTCCCAGCTCGCCCTGCTCGTCGCCTTCCTGTGCGTCCACTGTGCTCGGGGTTGGCCCAGCTGGCCGGCCTTCCAGTACTTTGAGGTGGTGGCGCTGTGGTTCCTCATCGCCCTCCTCATCTTCTTCCTCATGCACCTGTTCAGGCTGCAGGGGAAGATGCCCTGCATCAACTGGCCGCTGACGGTAAGCAGGAAAACTAAATCACATCTGTGTGTTTTAAATATTAAAGCTTCAGGCTGCAGAGATAAAATCCCCCTTCAGCAGGTTTCTGCATGTTCATCTCTTCATAGTCTCACTTCTGCTTTTCCACTGAACCACTGTGACACAGATCTGATGCTCAGTGTTACACAAGAGGAACTGACCTGACGTTTCACCCAACATTCATCCTTGTAGGGTTAAAAAAGGAAGGAAGGAAGCTTCTGTAGTAAATAGAAAGTTTACAGGTGATTGCTTCATCTCTGTAGTTCGGTTCATATTAAAGATGCACTTCCTGTTTGTTATTTAGCACTCAATAGCAAACCAAAAAAACAAAGTTTGCTCTCGTGGAGTTTTTTTGAGGGCGATATTGATCTGATAAATCTGATATATCAGCTCTCCACCAACGTTGTAGAGATCTGGGGAAACAACGAGCCGCGCTTTCAAAATGAACCGGATTTTTACACAAATCACACAAGAAAACACAGAAAACTTGTTCTAAAGTTTCTCATCCATGTTTGCTTAAAAGTTGAGATGTAAAGCTCAGTCAACAGTGGTAATATGTTTATTTATACATAAATCAGTTATTTCATTTTGTTTAAACGTTGACACCTTAAATTGTTCATTGAGAGACATTTTAACTTCATTTTAGCCGACTTGTACTTTTTGGATGGACCTGCAGAAAATATTAAACAGGATATTCCGAGTTTCACATCAGTTACAGTAACTGAACAGTTCCTGTTCTTTGGTTTAATGAAGTGACCTCCTTATAAATACTCAGGTGGTGATTTGCAGGTGAAAAGACATCCAGACTTCTTGGTTAAAAGTGCACTTACTTTGGTTGAAAACTGATGTTTCAGTGTATAGTTTGGAGCTTCACAATGACTCATTTCAGATGTAAACTAGACATCAACAACCAGAAAGTTCAATTTTCAACCATATTTAGTTCATTTGTCACCTGAGTCCAGACAGTCGGCAGTGGTTTTCCGTTGTATTCGATATGAAAGGATGATCAGTGACTGTACAGTGACTGATGAAGATCAATGTTGTGTTGTGGTTTATTGTCTCCTGCTGGTGGACGAGGTTATTAGGAAGTTTCCTTCTCGGTGACTCAGATCTTTTCTGCTGTTTCAGGAGTTCTTTCATTACTCTGTTGGGACCGTCCTCATCTTCATCGCCTCCATCGTCGCTGCTGTGAAGGCTGGAGGGGTCTCAGCCCTGGTGGCCGGATCGGTACGTAAGACGCCGGGGCGCCTGGGTAATCTACAGAGGGCTGACTAGAAACACTCCATTACACTTTCTGTGATTCTGTCAGTGAAGGTGACGTCTCACCTGACAGTCTGCTTGTTCTTCATCAGCAGTGAGATGAGTGTGAGAACCACAGAGGTTAATAATAACAGAAACTCAAAGAACTGCACACTACGTGATGATGATGATGATGTGACGGTTCATTAATTGAAGCTTGGATATTTAGTAGTGTGAGTCTTTGAAACATGTTCACTGTGTATAATGTTTAACCCGTGGGCTTAAACACAGTGACTCACTGCTGCTCTGATGTACTGACCTCAGACCAGTTGTCAACCAGAGCTCCCAGCAGTCTCAGCCTGCTCTGTTAGCATGAGCTGCTGTTTGAAAACCAGTGGAAAAGATAAAACTGAGGTCAGGGATCATGGTTCTTTTTCAGAGTGGGTGGAGTTCCTGATGATGAAACAGCTTGACCTTGAGTTTAGATTTGAGATTGTCAGGTTTAATATCAGTCCAGCCTGTTTTCTCCGAAATATAAGTTTGTACTCAAAAACAACAACAACATGTTCTTATATCTGATGAAATTTCAATTTGAAATCCTAAAATAAGATATAATAAGATACGATGGCGAGCAGCAGCACAAAGACAGAAATGAAGTAAAAATGAATCATTAGAAATATAGAAAATAAGAATAGAAATAGAAACTAGAAAGGCAAGCAGTGTAAATACACACCACCAGTGTTGTACTTAAACTAATACTGCAGTACTGTCTGAAGTGAAGTGACACAGTGGTGAGATTAGTACATGTAGAGTAACATGATACCATCTACTGTAACAGCAGAACAATATGTAATAAAGTTATGATACTCAGTGTTTGTCTATTAGTATAGAAATATGATGATGTAATGAAGCTGTATTAACATGATATAATATAATATGGGATATAAAATATGAGGTGAAATGTAGTAATACAGTTGAACATGACTTCCAGTGTGATAGAATATAAAATAGAATCAAGTATAGTATAATCTATAATTAATAATAATTCATATATAATATAATAAATACGATATGTATTTGGTGGGCAGTATGAATTGGTTTCAGAGTTTTCATCCTGACGACAGACTGTTGATTTCTGTGGTTGCAACCCATTAACCCCCCCCACCCCCCCGTCCTTCCTGCATCTGTCCCTCTAATTACACAGGAAGTCACATGATGTTTTACTGATAACAACGTTCGCCTGAGGAATCAGGTTCTATAAAAACCTCATATCTCCGCTGCTCCTGTTGTTATATTTGATTGTTTAAGAAGATTTATATAAGAAACAAGTTAACTTTATTAACTGATTAATGTGTGACGTGCCGTTAACATGGACTCTGTTTGTCTGCAGGTGTTTGGGTTCATCGCGACGTTCCTGATGGCCGTTAGTTTGTGGACATCTTATAGTGTGACCTGTGGCTCCCACCAGACTGGTACGTCTGATCCCAGACCTGCTTTTTATAATTTCATATATTTTATAGTGACAGTGAGGACAGTGTGGAGTTGTGGACAGACGGCAGCTGCTCCTCGTGTCCTTCCTCGGTAACAGCATTACACTCATTATCAATATGTGATGGCAAAAACAGCTGTGAGTTCCCACGACACACGAACACAACACAACAGGACATCCCAGAGACGACATCCTGCAGGAGACATTTCAAACCAGTTATAGAAGTAAAATCACCAGTATGATGACAGTCTGTCTGTCTGTCTGTCTGTCTGTCACCAGTTCACAGGACATGTTGTCATGGTGCCTCTGTTCACAGGGTGGTGCAGCATGCATATGTTTGGATACTCTGCTAGTAGTTCAAATATGAGTTAAGTCATCTTGTTTTCTGTTTGATGAAAGCGACAGTAACATGACCAGAGATCCATACATTTGGTCGGGGGGGGGGGCTAAATCAATGGAGCGTTGAAGTGAGCTACCTGTAGCTTTGTGATGTGGTGCTGTCAGAGTGTGTTCAGCTGAAAAGGGGGTGTTTCACTGACAGCAGAGAAGAAAATGCTGCTCTACACCGTCACACAGAACTGAAGTACTCAACATACACCAGCAGCGGGTAACAGGCGTCAAAACACATGCAGCCATTGTTTTTCCTTAAAGTATATCTTGATGCTAATACTTTTGTACTTTAACGTAAGTAAAATGTTAGTATTTCTACACTGTAGTATTACTACGTTTACTGTACTAAACGATCAGAGTAGTTTTTCCACCGCTGTGCAAGAGGCTCAGTGAAACAGTCTCACTGTGTTTCAGTGAGGAATGCTAATCAATGCTAACAGTGCTAATCAGCTGTTGAAGGGGAACTGAAGGGCAGAATATCAAGATTTGTTCCAACATTGAAGCAACTGTTTGGTTCACAAAAGAAACTTCAACTGATAATCAGACATGTGAGTCACATCACATGATGGAAAGTATTTTCACTGCAGTGAACTAACTTTTCTGTTCTTTATCACTGTTCTCTGTGCTGCTTTTCCTCCCTCCATTCCTCCTTATCTCCTGTACCCTTCCCTCCTTAAATCCTTCCCTCCCTCCTTCCTGTCTCCCCTCCAGGTGCAGCTGTGTAATAAGCGATCCCTCATGAAGCAACCAGATCTTGGCAGTTTGCTGTGTCCTGGTCCTGGTTTTTTTGCCTAGCAATCATCTGGATAATTAACCTGATTGGATTATAATTCTTACTGCAGAGGTAATGGAACAGCTGATCCAGGACCAGTCGTCATTTTCTACAATCTGAAACGTAAATATCCCTGATCATCACAGTAAAACCTGAAAGGACAGTAGTAACAGTATTACTCATTCATCACCGAATCCCGTCAGACCCTAAAGTCACATGTTCATGTTAAAGGTGCTCAGTGTCACATTTTAACCATCAATATATCAGTAACTCAGTTGTTAGAATCAGGACAATCACCTGATGTTGTTGTCACGACTACATTTCCCATCATCCTTGCTGCTTCCCACCCTGACGTTCCCTCCCCGAAAAGGTTGATATTTTTGTTTACGTTTTTCCCTCCTTCCACCAGCAGCTTTTTAGAAAAGTTGAAGCTGTGTTTGCTTTAAAAGAACAGCGCCCTCTTCCTGTTGTGTGCCATAAAGACATCCAGACAATTTCCCTCCAAAATCTCAAAAGTTCTTGAGTGCAGCCACAGTCGCGCCTTTCCCCTGTGCTTTACAGAACCTAGCTTGATTTGCTCGATTCGTGAACAAATGTCTCATCCATTCCAACTTTTTTTATTCTACTGTGAAAATTCCTCAAGCTCAGTAAAAGCAGTCTGGACCACGGATGTACTAAACTCTTTTTAAAGTCACTTTTCTTAAATGCCCAGCAATTAAATGATAAATGATGCACAGTATAACCCTGTTAGCCTGCTATGCTAATTTTTGGTAGCACACTTAAATATTAATGTGCATCATTCGAGGGTGCTAACAAACATTAACAAGCTAATATTTTACAGAAAATAACTTGCATGCTAATGACTTTGTTAGCATGCTAAAACACTACTCAGGGGCTAATACTTATGTGTGCTAAAAAAAACTACAGCATGCTAAGACTATTATCTGAACTGAAACAATGAAAAAACTTTAGCATGCTAACAATGCAAACAAACACAAAAACCAAGAAAAAGTGCTGCATCTCTGTAATTAAAAGATAAGTCTGGTGATAATCTGTATCTTTGTTAGTGCCAACAAATCCAATGTGCAGAACCAAACCAACAATGAACTCATCTACTAACAAGTACGCCTGAAGTACTCACTATAGCACCGAATGTGGATTAATCCACCACTGAAAATAGTCCCCATCAAATGCACTATGTCTGCACAATATTTTAAAGATTCAAGTCGTCAGTTGGAACCAATGGGCTCGGAGCTGGGAGCAACAAACAGGAAGTCAGACTAACACATTGTTGGTTTGGCTCTGCACATGAGATTCGATTGACAACGAAAAGTACAGAAAAACACCAGCGATATCCTTCAAACAGTAATTTCACTACTGTGTTAAAAAGAATGTGCCATTGATCTGAGATATTAATGGTAAAATGACCATTAACTAAACCTTCCTTCATCTGGGGGGGGGGCAGTCACTCCCATGAAGCATCACATTAACTCCCCCAGTTCAGAGGACAGCCACACTGTCTGCTGTGGAAATCAATTTGCTGTTTACTTCAGTATCAAAGGACTCTGTGCAGCATTTATTACAGTTTCATCACAACCTGCTGTACAACCGTCCTCGGTGCTTTTAAAAAACTAACTGGTAATCATTTGAATTTAAAATCTGAATTTCTTGCACTCTGAAAGCACATCAGTGGCAGTTTTAAAGAATGCCAAAAAAGAGAGTCCACACTAAACATAACGTGATAATGCCAGGGGGTCACATGGTAGAGAAAATGACTGGTGTGTAAATGTGTCTACATGGATTAATAAACTTGTAAACGCATATATTAAGAAAACATACACAGATCAATAAAACATATAATAAAATGAATAAGAGAATAATAAAACACAGATATTAATAATCAATACATACACACGGATAAATCAAATGTTCTTACTGATTAGAAACATTGATGCATGGATTAATAAATGTACGTACGGATTAACAAAAGTCCCAATATACACACAGATAAATAACATGTACACATAGATTGATAAAATATTCACATGGATTAATAAAATGTGTGTACAGATTAATAAATGAGTTAATGAGTTAATAAAATGTATGTACTGATTAATAAAACCTATACATGGACTAATAAACAAACATACAGATTAATAATCTGTATGCCAGAAAAACATTAAAACATACAGATTTTAATAAGAATGGACTGAAAAAACATATGTACAAATTAATCAAATGTAAAAATAATTAAATTCTAATAGCAGCTAATTGAAAGCGCAGAATAATAACTGGTGTCATCAAAATAATGAAAATACTATAAATATCTGATATTCTGTACTTCATAGAAAACAATGACTCACAACACGTTAGCCATTGTACAATTCTGTTTGACGGCTTAAGCACAAGATATGTCTCAATACCTCTCCTGGCCTGAACTCTCTCTCTACATGTTGTAGTATGTTCACGATTTGTCTGACTGATTGTTAATCTGTGCTTTCCTTTAGTGAGTGTAAACATTTTATTAATCTGCGCGCACAGATTTCCACATCATGTGGCCCCCAGCTCTGGAGTTTTCTATTCGACCAGAGTATCTGTGTTATGGGCTAAGTTTGTCTTTTAGTTCTACAAACATTTCTGATGGACTGAACATTCAACTGAAGTTAAGTGTTAAAGTGCAGAGCTAACCATGTTAGCTATGTGAGGTAGCTTTACTAAATACATAATCATTCCTTCAAAACTACGGCTGGTTATCGTTTAAAATATTTCGATTCGACTCTGGAGTTCTGGTACTGAGACCAAAACAAACGTACCAACAAAAGAAGCCAGAGTTCTGAAATGTTACAAGTCAACAATAATGTTGTTGATAATTATTGATTGTTAAATCTGACTAGACATTTGATGCCAACTTTCAGTACTTGAAGAAAGAAAAGTAGCTAGTCAGCTAATGTTAGCTTGTTTGCTCCCTACAGTCATCACAGTAAAACAACTTTGAGCCACTGCAATGTGTATTAAAATTACTTTTGCTAATTTTAATTCTGTGTTAGCATTAGCATTAGCAATGCAATTTTTCCTTTACTCTTCATTTTCTTTTAATGGAATTAACATTATTGACGCACCGTCTAACTAACAGCTAGTCATTTTAACATGTAGGTATCGAAGTCCGCACGTTAGCTGGCAGAGCTCTTTTATGCCATTCAAGTTTACCAGTTAGCTAACCTATGGAAAGTTCTGCAAAGAAGCCAATTGAGGTTTAACTCAACCAATCAGATCATTTCTGCGTCTGAAAAATGTTTGTAGAATTAAAAGTGATATCTTGAATCTGGGTGCTGGAAGACAGCGAGTGTGGTTTGTGATTTAGTGGGAAAGCTTCCTGCCATTTCTTGCTACAAAACACTTGATGATGTGAAACTAAACTCTGCTTTCAGTCAGAGACATTAATCCTCAGATTACTGCCTTACTGTTGATCAGATGCCAAAAATCTTAGTGTGATGCTTCAGATTTTGCACTGAATGTGTCTTTACATTTCCTCTGAAGCAGCTCAGAGTACAGAATGAAGGATTTATGTCTAATTTGATTAAAATCGAATGTTTCACTTTGACTATGACCGTGTGGAAGTTTAGGTTTACTGGACAAATTCTAATGGATTAAAATACAGAATATTGTCTTACTTCTGGTGCATCCCTTAAAGCCCCTACACACTGTGTGATGACAGCGGTCCAACAGGTCGTGAGACATGGACCGGCATAATAAAATATTGGTTGCTACCTGTGCCAAACTGTACGACATAAGTTTTGAAGTATGTCAGATTGTGTGATGAATGTCTGGTGAATTGTAGTGTTGATGTACGTAGAACAAAAATCTAGACCTCTACCATGAAACGGACGCATGGAAAACCTACCTGATCCCAACGTTCATCAATTAATTTTGAAAATAAAAAAGAGACCTGATCTGACAGAAGAACTGTCACTTTTTTCAAAAATCAAGTTCAAACAAATGCGCATGATTTGTGTAATTTTTCCGATGTTTATTTGAACTCAGACCACATAACCTAATCCTAAACGTCAGTATTTTACAACGTTGGCAAACAGCGTTACCTTATCCACAAGTTTTCCATCAATGGGGTTGAAGCCAAAATATTCCACACATTATTTTTCAGATAGTTTGGTAGCAGGATTGTCCTTTCGGCACAGCTTGCTAGCTCACTGTATTTTGCGTATTTTACAGTCTAGATTTCCGAGAGGGCAGCAAGGCATCAATAGATCAGATCAACAACCCAGCTGGAGTACCAGTCACGGCCTGCTGGCAGTACAACTTTACAAAACCGGATTAGACTGAAAATAGTTTGGAGACGAGTCCTGAGTCCAGTCTTGTTTACTAGGTATTGAATGGACCTGTGAAGATCTCTTGGTCATGGCAGCAGTCACTACATTTCACCATGTCTCTCTCACGATTGTCAACGCTTGACTGAGACGGCCCAGAATCACACAGTGTATGGGGTCCTAACAGTTTGTAGGGTCCTAACAGTGTATAGGGGTCCTAACAGTGTACAGGGTCCTAACAATGTAATACCCTGTTACAGTCACAACTATTCAAAAGCAGTTTTCTACAGATGAGAACATTGCTGCGTTTCACTTTCTGATATTATTTTTAAGTTTCTGTGATGGTCCAAGATATTCACATTTGCTGTGTGTTTGCTGCTTCACTGTACGCTATTTTTGGTCTGGACCAGTTTGACATATGAAAGCTTTATTTCTATTATAGATGCACTGATAAAACTTCTTAAATGCAGATACCATTTTAACTGACCACAGTTAAATAATCCAATATGATGAAACTGAATATCAGGACCTGAAGCACTTGTTTAGCATCACTGGACAAAAACAAATTGAGATTTTTTGAGATTTAGTCTGTTTTGATTTTGTATTTTTATTGTTACTGTAACTTTTGATATATAAGTTTTTCCATCAGTATCTGCCCAGTATCTAGTTTTGGTATCGAATTTGGATATTTTTTATTGGTGCATCCTTTATTTTTTGACCCTAAAGCTGGGTTTTATATTGCTGCCTGGAGGTTTTGTGTGGAACCAGAATGAATCTGTCAGAGTTTGGCCCTTTTATGTTTTCAGAAGCAGATTCCAACTCTGCTGATGAGAGAAAGTCTGAGCTGTAACTGTTTATATTAGCGTCATCATCCACTTTTCTCCTTTCAGAAAATATTATAACCTGACGAACTTTGATCAAAGCTTCATTCTGGCTCCAGACCAGACGAAACCAGACTGTTTACATTATTTATTTTGCATGTGTGTATTTTCTGATGCTTAATGATGCCAATATCACTGATGCAAAGTGGCCTGATGTAAGGCTGTTTGTCCACTGGGAGATACAGTATACTGGTAGATGGTCTGGTGGCTAGATGAGAAAGGTCTCCATTAAATCCAATTAAACCATTTAGAATCAGGATTGTTTTAATAGTTTGTATTGACTTTAATGGAAGAGACCTGTCTCTGTTTCCGGGTTATGTGAGATGGGCATTCACGGTTGTGGATCAGCGCTAGTAGCTAATGAGCTAAAACATGAAAACACACCAGTTTAGTCCTTGAAGCCGGATGAGCCCAGTGGACTCAGACACCCTGATAGTTTAGATTATTTAGGTTTTTCTCCAAAGTGCCTTAATGTTCTGTTGTATAGATGATGTCTATTAACCTGCTATCTGCGAGCTAATGGGCCGACTTGGTTTCAGTGAGGAAAGAAACTGAAGAAAATGGAACCACATTATAAAGGCGAAGTGTGTCTTAAGATTTGTTCTGGTGGAGAATGAAGTGATTTTATTCTGCTTTAGAAGATGTCCACAGTATTATAATTCTCATCACAAAGAGCTCACATGACTTGTGTTGTTTTTCTACATTTTTTAAAAGTGTGTTTAAACTACAAGTTGTGATCTGTTGCATGTTGTAAATTAAAGGCTCATTGCACCAATTCTGTCTCAATTGCTAATTTGTACTAAATATAAACAATGCTAAATAAGATTTGATTTAATTCTGTCATAAAACAACATCCACATAACACACATGTCTAAATATATATACTAATGTATTTTTGATATATTCAAAAAAAGCACAATGAATCTGGCACGAGACCTGGACAAACAAAAAAATAAAATAAAATGAACTAAAACTAAGTAGCTTGTAACCCATAATGCAGATTGAACTTTACATTTTGATCTTGCTAACAAAGCTACATCATCAGCATACAGGAACATCTTATATAATATAATATAATAAAATATAATCTGTAAATCATTTAAACACATTAGAAACAGTAAGGGTCCTAAGATGGTTCCCTGTGGAACGCCATGTGGTAACATTTCTATCTACATACTGAATATTAGTTCTTAAAAAAGGAGCATCTCTTTTACAGCAGATGATTATAACTTAGAGGGTATTTAATTCTGCATCCACCATCACAGATGTTTGAACCACACAGGAGGAACGACGAGAGTCGAACAACGTTGTGTGTTCTCTGATTTTTCAGGTAATTCAAATATTCTAACATTTGTTTTTGTTTTTGTCTTAAAACATCTTGATTTTTGTGTCTTTAATGTGTGAAATTTAACGACAGTAGGTTTAACAATTAATTAATTAATCGTAGGAAGATGGAATGAGTGTATTCCCTATATCTAGTAATTTGTTCACTATTTACATTTTGCATGTGCCAAACTTTTTACTGCTACAGCTAGAGACTACAAGGCCTGTTTGAAACTGAACACGTCTTTAAATATCAGCTCAGATGGATGTGTTTCAGTGTTCCTGTTTGTGAACAGAAGTACTCTGTGTCGGTCATGAGAACATACATGTGGCAGCAGCTGATGGAAACAAACACCAGCACTTGTGTTTACAGTGAGTGTTGACGAACATGATGTATCGCCGTCCGTCTTATTTTGTAGTCACTGTAGTTTCATCAGGTTTATTTTACTTTGTGTCGAGTGTCTAAAATTGATTTTTGGTTGGTAATATTGCCTCTTAAATCTTTCCAAACTGATATGGTGAACTTGGTAAACAATATACCTCCTTAGTATTGTCATTGTGAGCATGTTAGCATTTAGCTCAAAGCACCGCTGTGTACAGTGCAGCCTCACAGAGCTGCTAGCATGGCTGCAGACTCTCAGTCTGGTTTCCTCTGTATTAGCAGTCAATTAGCTGATTAAATGAGCAGGAAATCAGCAAAAAGTTAATTTTCGTGGACTGAATCTCTTTCTCTGTTTTTGGACTAAACAGTTTAGACTAGGTATTAAATATTTTGGATATTTTACAGACTGAATGATGTCGTAGAAGTATTACATGGATCAGTCAGTAATGAAAATAATCTTAAGGTCAAAGTCCTGATATTGTCCACTGCTGTGGCTCTGATGTGACACACCCCTTCAGTCTGAACACAGCAGCTCTGCAGGCTGGTAGGAAAGTGTGTGTATTTGTTTGGCTGAAGGAGGGGAGGGCATGATGGGAAGTATGAGTCACGAATGCCTCTCGTCCCCCTTGAGGCCGCTTGGTTTCCTGAACTCAGCAGCTGCTGCTGATGGTCTGCTGCTCCCACGTTCACAAACATCAACAGCAGGTTTTATTATACTGTTGATATGAAACGAAGGAGCAGGAGGGAACCGATACAAGACCTCATTCCTAAACCGGGCAGAAAACAACCCATGTGACCGTCTCAACAGCAGCTGATCAGAGCTGTTTTATCTGTGATTAAAGCATCGTTCTGGTTTATTACAGTTACAGTGTTACTAGTGTTACTGTTACTGGAGTCACTGGTGTTACTGTTTGTGGTGTTACTGTTACTGGAGTCACTGGTGTTACTGTTTGTGGTGTTACTGTTACTGGAGTCACTGGTGTTACTGTTAGTGGTGTTACTGTTACTGGAGTCACTGGTGTTACTGTTAGTGGCGTTACTGTTACTGGAGTTACTGTTAGTGGTGTTACTGTTTGTGGTGTTACTGTTACTGGAGTCACTGGTCTTACTGTTAGTGGTGTTACTGTTACTGGAGTTACTGTTAGTGGTGTTACTGTTACTGGAGTTACTGTTAGTGGTGTTCCTGTTAGTGGTGTTACTGTTACTGGAGTTACTGTTAGTGGTGTTACTGGTGTTACTGTTACTGGAGTTGCTGGTGTTACTGTTACTAGTGTTACTGTTACTGGAGTCACTGGTGTTACTGTTTGTGGTGTTACTGTTACTGGAGTTACTGTTAGTGGTGTTCCTGTTAGTGGTGTTACTGTTACTGGAGTTACTGTTACTGGTGTTACTGGTGTTACTGTTACTGGAGTTGCTGGTGTTACTGTTACTAGTGTTACTGTTACTGGAGTCACTGGTGTTACTGTTTGTGGTGTTACTGTTACTGGAGTTACTGTTAGTGGTGTTACTGTTACTGGTGTTACTGTTAGTGG
Source organism: Enoplosus armatus (assembly GCF_043641665.1). Lineage (NCBI taxonomy): Eukaryota > Metazoa > Chordata > Actinopteri > Centrarchiformes > Enoplosidae > Enoplosus > Enoplosus armatus. Next base: position 878,155 of record NC_092188.1, on the reverse strand, counting down.
TGTTACTGTTACTGGAGTTACTGTTACTGGTGTTACTGGTGTTACTGTTACTGGAGTTACTGGTGTTACTGTTACTGGTGTTACTGTTAGTGGTGTTACTGTTACTGGAGTTACTGTTACTGGAGTTACTGGTGTTACTGTTACTGGTGTTACTGTTACTGGAGTTACTGGTGTTACTGTTACTGGTGTTACTGTTAGTGGTGTTACTGTTACTGGAGTTACTGGAGTTACTGTTGTTACTGGTATTACTGGAGTTACTGGTGTTACTGTTACTGGAGTTACTGTTACTGGTGTTACTGTTGGTGGTGTTACTGTCACTGGAGTTACTGGTGTTACTGTTACTGGAGTTACTGGAGTTACTGTTACTGGAGTTACTGGTGTTATTGTTACTGGAGTTACTGGAGTTACTGTTACTGGAGTTACTGGTATTACTGGTGTTACTATTACTGGAGTTACTGGTGTTACTGTTACTGGTGTTTGAACTGAGGAAACGTCGCCACCTGCTGGAACAAACCTCAGTGACAAAACAACACGTGACACATTTAATTTGAAGACAGAGCAGTAATATAGAGACAAAATGTTTAAAAAACAAGAAAGTCAATAAAGTTGTGAAACACAGTATACCACAAATAATGGTTTGAACAGCTTTTATATTTAAGGAGGGTGGAACAGCTGAATAATCTCTATTTTATTTGTACATTTACATTTATGAAAATGAAATTTTGCCATAATTTGAGGCCAAGTTTACTGTAATATCTCTGAAGGGAAGTTTTACAGGTCTTAATTAGATGTCTTAAGTTTTGACGTTATTTTTTCAAGCAAAACTCCCCAGAACAGAATCTTTTTGGGCTGTTGGTTTTCAAAAGGATCTGAAGACATCACCTCAGGCTTCAGGAAACTGTGATGGGTCACATATATATTTTTGACATTTTATTGACTAGATGATAAATCAGTCATATGCAAATAATTATCAGATTAATAAATAATGACAATAATTGTTAGCTGCAGTCTTATATTTTTAGTTTATGAGTAAACCTGCAAATTAAAGGTGAAATAGTTTGAAGCAGCAGTTCATTATTTCCCTCTGAGATGTAGTGGAGTAGAAGTATAAAGTAACATGAAATGGAAATACTCAAATAAAGTACAAGTACCTCAAAATTGTACTTAGTACAATACTTGAGTTTCCACCACTGCTTGTTAGAAGTGTAAAAACGTTTCTACAGTTCATTTTCTTCACATCACCTGCAGTATGACGTGTTTCAGTGTGTTCAAAAGTTAATTTGTTATTTTTACAGAGGAGTCTGGTATGAAATTAGGTCACGTGCCACGTGCGCGCGCGTGTGTGTGTGACGGAGGGGTGGGTCGTCTTCAGTCTCCATGGAAACGGGATCAAACACGGAAGTTGTCGGTCCAGTCTGCTGCAGGTAAACAACACAACTAACCTCTGATCTCACCTGTTTATTGAACAGAAACGGGTTCATTTCAAATCTCATTAAACTTCGTTATCGCGAGACGATGCGGCAACTTCCCCCCGCTGTGTCTGCAATAATTCTTCTCTATTATCGGACACGGACACATTCCGTCCCTGTTTGTCACTTAAACAGCGAACAACGAGCTGATTAACGGACTAAAACAGCGGGTAAACATCCGGTTACCGGCTTGTTTCCGTGACTTCCTGTTTAATGAACGACTGAACCCATAAAAGCCGTTTGAAATGTTGTTTGTTTCCATTATCGGAAACTAGCGTCAAGTTCCCGGAAATAAAAACCTTTGGTATCCGGCCATACCTCCAAAATAAATTCTAATTTTGCTCAATATGAACATTTTTCAAAATAAAGAGTTGAGTAGCACAAATATATCTTTATTATTATTTAGACTTTTCAGTATATTTAAAGTTATGTATGCATTGACCCTTATTTGACGTCTAACTCCACTACATTTATCTGACAGCTTCAGTTACTTTGCAGATTAAGATTTTGCATAAAAAAAACAAATGATGAGTTTATAAATACAACACGTTGTTAAGCCTTTGTAAATGACATTAAATGACTTGTTGGTTTAATTCACATTAATAAACATTAATGTAAATGTAGTAGTGTTGGTAGCAGGAGTAGCAGGAGTCACCATCTCTCAGAGGATCCAGGATCAGTCTAAGCTCACAGTGAACCTGTCCTCTGTCCTCAGGTGAGCTGACAGGATGCTCAGGTTTCAGGAGGTGGAGTCAGGCCAGGCGCCGCACCCTGGCAGCGGCGGCCTGGTTGCTAAGCGATACAGCATCCTGCAGAGTCTGGGCCGGGGAAGTTTCGGCTCAGTTTATCTGGTTCAGGACACCAAAGCTACAGACGGAGAAGAGCTGTGAGTCGATTCACTTTTTAGTTCATATCTTCTGTTTTTGCCTGCAGGATCCAATTTGTGTTTCTGGTCCGTCCTTGTGGATCTGATATTTTGCCTGATTCGCTTCTGCTGCTGGTTGATTTGCTGTCTGTCTGTATGTATTAGATAAGAAATAAGCTCATACGTTTTTGTCATTTGAAACTTCAAATGACAGTTGAAAGTTCTTGCATACCAGAAAGGATCAAAACTCTGAATCCTGCACACTGTCGGTCACTTGTACTCGCTTTAAAATTCATATTCATCTCCCAGCATCCACACAATGTAGCTCATTCAGCAATCAGCTCTTCTAAATGTGAACAAACTGTAAATTTATGAAAGTGAAAAGACCAACTAAGTGGTTCACATCACCAGAACAACAACTCAATATGTAAGAACACAAGGCCTACACAAGCTATCAGCTAAAGTAGCAAAGTTTGATCATATTATGAAAAAGCTTGTTATTAGTATACACAGGTTAAAGGTCAATGTGACTTTTGTTAGTGCCATTTCTTGCTGCTACAGCTGCTTTTCTCTCTGGACATACATGTATGTCAGTAAAGGTTTTAAAATGTAATTTTACTGACGTCAGCAAGTGGCTTCATTACTAAACACTGAAAATGTCCGAATATAAACTGAGAACATAAACAAATGAAAGTATTATTATGATCTGTCAGGACATCGTGGGGACTTCTGTTTTCTCCACTGACGGTCATGAACCTTCAGGCAGTTCTGCTCGGTGTCACTAGATGGCAGCATCGGCCTGTAAATCACACACACACACACACACACACACGTACTGATAATCAGTGTGTGTTCCTGTGGTTGTCTCTTCCAGCTGATCTGAGTTCAGTGAATCAGTCAGATTCAGAATTATTCAGCTTCTGTGATGCGTCCACTGACAGATGGTGGAAAGTCACAAAGTACATTTACTCGAGTACTTAAGCACAAGTACTTCACTTCATTTCCATTTAATGCTACTTTCTACTTCTACTCCATTTAATCTCGAGGGAAATATTCCCCATCCCCTTCCTGTCCAGTGAAAACCATGTATCTCTACATGTTGTTTTGAATTTGAAGTGTTCCTTTCCTTCTTAATTTAGTGTGATTTAAAAACTGGGAGGCGATATATATTTTTATGTTGCAATTGCATATTGATATTTGCTTTTATTTATATATTCATTTAGGTGCTTATTTATTTATTTATTCATGAATATGTCATTTTTGGTCGTCCATAAAATTGAGATAGAGTTGAAACTACAGACTGACACTGTGCGTCCATTTATAAGCAGGTTACAGAGGACATCACTGTTGATCCCAATCAGAGTCCTATAATATTGATTATCTGCTGAAACAAGTCCAGTCACATACTCATTTTTACCTAAATGTTGATTAATTATGGATCTGATACACTGAAATAACACTGTACAAATGCAGTAGAGGGCAGTAAAAGACGCAGAAATGCAGTAGAGGACAGTAAAGAAATGCAGAAACGCAGTAGAGGACAGTAAAGAAAGACAGTAGAGGACAGTAAAGAAATACAGAAACGCTGTAGAGGACAGTAAAAAACGCAGTAGAGGACAGTAATGAAGCGCAGTAGAAGACAGTAAAAAACGCAGTAGAGGACAGTAAAGAAATGCAGTAGAGGACAGTAAAAAATGTAGTAGAGGTCAGTAAAGAAGCGCAGTAGAGGACAGTAAAAAACGCAGTAGAGGACAGTAAAGAAACGCAAAAATGCAGTAGAGGACAGTAAAGAAATGGAGTAGAGGACAGTAAAGAAAGGCAGTAGAAGACAGTAAAGAAATGCAGAAACGCAGTAGAGGACAGTAAAGAAACGCAGTAGAGGACAGTATAGAAACGCAGAAACGCAGTAGAGGACAGTAAAAAACGCAGTAGAGGACAGTAAAGAAATGGAGTAGAGGACAGTAAAGAAAGGCAGTAGGAGACAGTAAAGAAATGCAGAAACGCAGTAGAGGACAGTAATGAAGCGCAGTAGAAGACAGTAAAAAACGCAGTAGAGGACAGTAAAGAAACGCAGTAGGTGGAGGAGTAGACGTACAGCAGGATGAAGGGATGAGGGTGGAGGAGTAGACGTTCAGCAGGATGAAAGGATGAGGGTGGAGGAGTAGATGTTCAGCAGGATGAAGGGATGAGGGTGGAGGAGTAGGATGAAGGGATGAGGGTGGAGGAGTAGACGTACAGCAGGATGAAGGGATGAGGGTGGAGGAGTAGGATGAAGGGATGAGGGTGGAGGAGTAGACGTTCAGCAGGTTGAAGGGATGAGGGTGGAGGAGTAGATGTTCAGCAGGATGAAGGGATGAGGGTGGAGGAGCAGACGTTCAGCAGGATGAAGGGATGAGGGTGGAGGAGCAGATGTTCAGCAGGTTGAAGGGATGAGGGTGGAGGAGTAGACGTTAAGCAGGTTGAAGGGATGAGGGTGGAGGAGTAGACGTTCAGCAGGTTGAAGGGATGAGGGTGGAGGAGCAGATGTTCAGCAGGATGAAGGGATGAGGGTGGAGGAGCAGATGTTCAGCAGGTTGAAGGGATGAGGGTGGAGGAGCAGACGTTCAGCAGGTTGAAGGGATGAGGGTGGAGGAGCAGACGTTCAGCAGGATGAAGGGATGAGGGTGGAGGAGTAGATGTTCAGCAGGATGAAGGGATGAGGGTGGAGGAGACGCTCCGTCTAGCAGCAGGACGTGCAGAGAGAACTGGACTCTGTTGTCAGAAAACAGATGGTGAGTTGGTGTCTGGAGTCGTCATCTCTGCCCTTTCACCATCTGACAGCCCCCCCCTGCCCCCCCCTGCCCCCCCCCCCCCCCCCCCCCCCCGTCTCTCCTCTGCTGCCAGATTTAGACACAGTGCCCCGATCAATGTGTCAGCGCTTGTTCGTCAGAGACGAACCTGCAGCTTCACAACTTCTCTCTTCTCGTGACCCCCCCAGGATGTCAGGATGTCAGGATGTCAGGATGCGGTATCCATGGTGACAGAAGAGCCGCGTCCGTCCACATCTCGGTTCGTTGAAACCGGCAGACGGAGCTTTGTGATTAAACGTGTCGCTCAGAGAGGAAGAGACTTCCTCTTCCTCTCTGAAAACAAACTTTCCTCCTGAGAATCACTGAGAGGTTCAAGACAAACAGCTGATCGATGTTTCCGTCTGTAGAAATGATCAGCTGACGCGTCCTGATGATACTTCCTGTCTGATAATAAGTCAGACATCATGTTTCCAACCAATCAGCTCGATCACAGGTGGAAAGTACATTTAGAGGTATTTGTACTTTTGCTTGAGAAGTTCCATTTTCTGCTACTTTATACTTCGCTACATTTATTTTATTTTCAGATTCAGATGAATAATTCAAAATATAATGAAAAGAAGAGACGATGATGTCATGATCTGCTGAGATAAAACTTTATTGATCCCTTAGTGAAAGTCACTGCCCAGCAGAATATAAAGTCATTAAAACGAGCTGTATCTTCACCAGCTGCAGCATTAAACTGATGAACACATTAATGCATCGATCATTATGATCCAGTAATATTATCTGAATCATTCTGAAATCCCGAATATTTCTACAACATCTGAGCTCATTTTGAAAGTTTACATGTGACAAGTGACGCACGTCCGCCTTCGTGATACAGAAATGTTTCAGGTACGATAGAGAAAGTTTGTTGTCGCGCTTATTGAGACGTGAGTCCCTTTTTTAATTTCAGTCGGCTTCGTGTCGACGTCAACAACAACAACAACAACAACAACGTTGTTTTATTCTCTCCTGACGGTGTAACATGAGGCAGCAGCTTCTTTTACTCTTGGTTTTAATGTTGTCACGTCTGTTCAGTGTCACGTGTTCATTGGTTTTCCTCGATTATAAAACACTTGACTGTGTCCTGAAAAGAACACAAACAAACAACAACAACAACAACACACAGATGTAATACTATGAGTGTTCTGAATGAAGACACATGAGCTTGTCTGAGTGAAATGATTCCTCAGAGGTTTATCGAGTGTCGCAGCAGCTGTGTGACCCAGCTGATGGATCTGTTTGCACCTGGAGTTTCTGCTGCAAAGCCTTCTGGGACCAAGAATGTTGATTTGCTAAAAGGTTTTGCTTCGGTCAACGAACACAGTTCTGAATCTTCTGATTCAATGGGACCTTTATGGGACAGATGGAAAACTTTTTTAAGGTTCCTTGCTTCCCGTCAGGCGAGTCGGGCCGACAGCTTTTGCCCAAATATGTCAGAAAATCAGCTCTGGTGTCTTGACCTGAAATTGATTGGTCACTTCCGGCCAGGCGGCCATTTTGGCTCCATGGGTTGGCTGATCTTGTGTGAAGGAGGGGGCAGGAGGACGTCAACCAGCAGTTATCTCAACACTTCAGGTGTCTGCACGCGGCTCGTAGGTGTGAGGGGGCACCAGACACACGGTGTTTCATCGACATCTCACTCACGGACAGTCGGACTGAAATCACAGAAAGATATTCAGCCTCACTCATGAAACATTCATGTCATCGATCCGTTAAGACAACAGGATGGCTGCCTCCAGGACGGCTCCTGCAGAAGCAAAAAAAACCCTCCTACAACATTCCCTCCAGCTTTGGCCCACCGCACATGCTCATTAGCGTTTCTCCAGCTGACTTTAAATGACAACACACACTCAAAAATAACTTCTACCCTCTCAGGAAGTTTTACAAGCCTGATACTTCTTCTTCTTCTTCTTCTTCTTATTGTTCTTATTGTTATTATTATTATTATTATTATTATTAATAATAAAACTCACACACTGCAGTTGATCTGGACTCAGTCCCACACACACCGTCCTGCTGCCCCAAATACTCACTACAGCACCACATGTGGATTCATCCGCCGCTGAAAATAGTCCCCAACTACAGTAATCAGGTGTTTTAGGACGTGCCCTTTTAAACATGAAAGTATATATTTGAGGTGTTTTTAGAGACGTATGTCTTCAGTAGGAACCAATGGGCTGAGTGTGTTTTCTCTCAGTGAGCTGCTGTGATCTGCTGCTGAGTGATCCATCACTGCGCTCAAAGCTCTGAAACTTAGCTGCGTTTTCTCGCCCACCTGCCCCCCGCCGACACCCTCACATCCAACTTTATGTTGTGTCAAAAGTGGAGGGGGGTCTCTGATTTATTCACTTCCCGTTTGGCATCTTCTGCTCAGCGTGGAGGCGGAGCGTCGAGGCAGATCTGCTCCCCAATAAAAGAACTAAACTACGGCCACCAGCCAACAGACGGAGAGAACACAGAGCCGCTGGGCCGCCATCGACTCCCAGGGAGACACACGAGACAATCGTCTTCACCCCCCCTCCATCATCACCCCCCTCTCCCCCGTTATCGTCTAATTGTTATGTTAAAACGTGTGAGTCAGAGGGGGGAGTGAGCCTCCTGCTGCTGCTGTGATAACGCAGACTGACAGCCCGCTCAGAGAGGTGCAGGGTGTTCTTCCCCCGGATTATCACATTTATTTCACTTCGTGCAGCAGTTTCTCAGATCAGACTGATGTTCACCTGAGCAACAGGTGAGGACACGACAAGACTCCAACTGAGAGCAAGATGTCTTCCAGCGGTGGAAGAAGTATTCAGATCCTTTACTCAAGTAAAATAATAATACCACACTGTGAAATACTCCTGTAGTGAAAGTACCTAAGTACTGTCAGTATCACAGTAACAGTATGTAAGTACTGTCAGTATCACAGTAACAGTATGTAAGTGTATCTCTACAAAGTTTCCAGCTTTGTGACGATGTGTTTTCCAGCTGATCTGAGGAGAGTTTAAATAGTTTATTTAGCTGAAGGAGGAGAAGGAGGAGGATGTTCTCAACACATGAAGGAACTCTTCATCCTTCAGTTCATCACTAACATCTGGAGATACGTGGTTCATCATTAATATATGGAGATACGTGGTTCATCATTAATATATGGAGATACGTGGTTTTCAGTGGACAGGAAGTAACCAGTAACTGAAGCTGTCAGACAGATGTGTTGCAGTAAAAGTACAATACTTCCCTGAGCCGTGATGCAGTAGAAGTACAAAGATCTCTGCCAACACAAGAGGGAAACTGTTGTTCTACGAGTCCAAAGAGGAAGTTTCAGGTCCGTCGGCAGCTCAGAGTCTCCGTTGGAGCCAAGAGGCTTCTGGGAAATCCAGTCTGAATTTATAATCAGCACCCAGAAATTCATTTCATTGAGTTCATTCACTCCTCACTGTGATCTCGACTGAGAGAGTTCTCTTGTTTTGGTGTGAAGCTTTTTACTGAGCCGGGGGGGGGGGGGGGGGGGGGGGGCGCCGACTCTGTTGCTATGCAACTAAAGTGAAAGCCTGTTTGAAGTGTGACACTCTGATTAAAGTTTATCTGCGAGAAGAAAAAACACAAGCTGGGCTGTCAAGAGCTCCGGCTCTGAGATGTAAACCAGGACACGCGAGTCAGCCTGACCACCGAGATCCACCAAGCAGAGGGAAGGAGGAGGAAGACGTAGCTCCTTCAGGAGGCAACAGTGGGACCTCGGTTTGACTCATGAAGCCAATGAACATTTTCAACCCCGTCAGCCTTGAACAGCTGTAAACCAACGCCCTCCATTAAAACCTGCACACAGCGTTTCCCACATGAACCGGTATTTATGAAAGAAGCACGTGTCGCCTCACACTGACTTCAGACCAGCGGACACACAGCGCACTGCAGGTATCTGCAGGTGATTAAACATCAGGAGAGACACTTCTCTGCTTGTGTCATTCTGTCTGTCAAAGACTCATTTATCTTATATGCTGTTCAAACCTTATGTTCACGTCACTGAACTGAACTGTTTGACTTCCTAACTGGTCTGTTAGCAAACCTTAACCGACGTACTTTAGCTGTGAAAGTGTAAACTGAACCAAAGTGGTTTAGCTGCTAAACTAAACCTAAAGGTTGGCTAACAGCTTCCAGCAGCTTTCAGCAGGTGAAAATGTCCTTTTCACTTTCCTTTATGGGAAATGTAACGTATGCTCTTCAAACCTTCAAGACACTGTGTACCTAAAACACAAAGTGAGCACAGGATGTGTTTGAGACAGAAGGACGACTCATTGAACAGGACCGCTTATATTTCAGCTGCACTCTGGTCCTCGGTTTCTGTGCGCTGTGCTAATAAACCAAAGCCTCCAGTTCACCTGCTGACCTGCTCACCAATTTAACAAGAGCAGAAGAGACGGAGCGCTCGGCGAGGAGCAGCTGATTAACTCCCTCAGGAGGAGGTGGGGGGGGTTTGATACCCACACTGCTCCATTATCCTTCTCCTAGCATCGTGCTAACATTAGCAGTCTGGATGTGAGACTGATCCAAGCTGCTCGATGGTTCAGAGACGCTGAAACCTGCAGTGATTTTTCACATTTGTTTGTGTGAAATATACTCCTGACTGTAGCGCCACCATCAGGTCACAATATATATCAATTCAACACAAAACTAATGACACTCATCAGGCTCAACTGTATTTTGTGTTTAGTGCTAATAACCAAATGTTAGCATGCTGACACACTAATTTAGGATGGTGAACACGTTAAACAATATATGTTAACATTGTCATTGTGAGCATGTTAGCGTGCTGATGTTAGCATTTAGCCTCACAGCATCAGCGCATCAGCATGGCTGTAGACTCTTAGCTTGTCCACAAACGTCTGTACTGAGAATCTGCCACGTTCAACAAGGAACAACACTTTCCTCCTTACAGGTCTATAATTTCCTAATAATTTCATTGAACTTTTCCTGTAATTTTGTGCTACTTTCAGGTTTTAGTAGTTTTGTGAAGTTTATAAGCAGGTTTCCAGAGGATTTCTGTGAAGGACGAGCTCCATAGAAACACAAGGATTCCTCATTTATTATAAGTACTTTCCTCTTGAATTGAATCCCTGACGCTCTGACTGAAGGACTGTTTCTGCTGTGCAGACTTTAATATTTTTCAGATTAACTTAAGATATTAAGAACTCAATAAAACCAGGTTGGAAGTGATAGACAGAAGCACCTCCGCTGGTCTCCTCTCTCTTTGACCTCTGACCTCTGTCTCCTCCAGGAAGGTGTTGAAGCAGATTCCTCTGGGCGACCTTCGACCTGACGAGACGGTCCGAGCGACACAGGAGGCCCACCTGCTGTCTCAGCTGCACCACCCGGCCATCCTCACGTTCTACCACAGCTTCCTGGAGAGAGACGCCTTCTGCATCGTCACAGAGTTCTGCCAGGTAACACCACGCTGAGGATCAGCTGACCTGACATCCTGTTCGGGATTGTTTGAAATGTTTCGGCTACTCTTGAGTTTCACTAACGATGCTTTGAGGAAAATGTTTCTACAAAACCCATTTTTTAATTCATCTGTGTTTAATTTGGTTTGAACACAAAAAAACAAGGAAATGAAATAGAAACAAAAAGTCGCAAAGCCACGCTAACTGACTCCAGTGTGATATCTCATCACCTGTCTACAGTGAGGATGCTTGGTTGTTGCATGGCAGAGACACACTATGGAAAATCAGCTTTACCTGCATTTGAAACTCGAGACCAGAGACTGACACAAGACCACCTGCAGACCGAGAGTCCAAGTCAAAACACCCACGACACTGACGTGAAGGAGCAGCGGCTCTACTCTGAGCTCCTCCTCGTCTCTCGAAGGCTGAGCCCAGACTCCCGACGGAGGAGGCTCATTTTGGCCTTTCAGCTCCCTCTTCACCACAACGGTCCGGTGCGACGCCCTCATTACTGCTGACGCTGCATCGATCCACGCCACGCTCCAGTTTTCGCTCACTGGTGAACAAAACCCCGACATACTGGACCCCCTTCAGTTGGGGCAGCACCGCTTACATGCAGAGCACATGTGGAGACAGTGTCACGTCGAGTCCTGTTTGTTTTAATCAGTGACCTTTCGTTCATATCACAGCAGTGAAACACTGAGACAGGAAATGTGCCGCAAAACCAAAACGAGTTCCTAAAAGAGGCTAAACAGCTCGTGGAGCTGCAGGTTCACAGCAGTGATCAGAGAGCTCCTCTTTTCGCCTCATTTTTCCAAACATCCATCATCTCCGAGTATGAAAGTGAATCTCTGAATCTCTCCCTCCCCCCTCTGGATAACAGCAGGTCTTCAAACTCAACCGTCTCTCCACTAATGAATCTCTCTGCCTTCATCTCCCTCACACTCCTCTCCTCCCCCCGCTCATGGTGTATTCTCCTCGACCACGTCACTCGGTGGTGATCCCCCCCTCGTTATCGGGCTCTCCTCCCCCTCCTCTGAAGGTTTAATTCCCTCTCTGTTTGTTCACCAGTACGACCATGAACACAGACTGGACGCTGCAGCAGCTCTGATGACTCATCTGCCACCAAAGACTCGTTTTCATACGGAGTCTTGGATTAAAACAGTCTACGCACCAACTCAGAGGCTGTCCAATCAAAGAGCCTGTGCACTCAGGAACCCTCAGAGCTATTGTTTCTAGTCAGACCATTACCCACAATCCCCCGCAGAGCTGTGGGGGACTCAGGGGTTTCACTGCAGCCTATTAGAAAACCGAATGAAGAAATCCTGGTTCAGATTCAGTGGTGCCTGGTTCTCAGAGACAGATTTTAAATGACTTTAAAAGTGCTTTTACAGAAAACACTCAGCGACCACTGGACAGACCTTCACGTGGTTTACTGAGCCGGATCAACACGTTTGATTTGAAATGTCGAGACCCCAAGAAGTGACATGTGTCAGTTCCTTTAATGGCTTTTACTGTCTTGACTGTCAGACACTGTTATTAGTAATAACCGTCTACGAACAGTCATGTGTAATAAATACCAGCAGTCTGACTCCAGAACCCCCCCCCCCCCCACCTCAGGATCGGGATCTGGACTGTAAGCTGGAGGAGGTGAGACGAGCCGGGCGGAGCCTCCCTGAACTCCAGGTCATGGACTGGCTCATCCAGCTGCTGCTCGGCCTTCACTACATGCATGACAGGTGGGATACGGTCGCCAGGGCAACACCCCCCCCCCCTTCTTCCTCAAGTCTTTTCTTTCTGCACATTTTACAGTTTCTGGTTAATTAGCCTCATTAGCTCCTCACAGGTCAGACAGTCAATACATGTAATGAACTGCACCAGTCAGACAGTTTCAGCTCCACACGATCAATCAAACAATAATTAAGTGGATCAATCAATAAACAGCCAGACAAATAAATCAGTTAGCTGCGTTTTTGTCCCGTTTCTTTGACTGCTGTGCTGCTTCCTGCAGGAGAATCCTCCACCGAGATCTGAAGGCCAAGAACGTCTTCCTGAAACGAAACCTCGTTAAAATCGGTGAGTTTCCTCCTCTGCTGCTGCAAAGGCTCATGGGACTTTCTCCATGTTTGTTTGAACATACATGTGTGTTTATGTGTGTGTGTGTGTGTGTGTGTGTGTGTTTGTTACTGATTCCCTCGTGCTGCTTTCAAAGACTCCCTCTCATAAATAGAAACGTGGCTCCAGTTGATAATGAGTCCATATTTAACCCGAAACAGAAAGTGGATTCACTCTCAGTTCAATTTGGAATGTGGACTCAGCACATTGTTGCTGCTGTCAGCAGTTTGGACTTTAACCAAACTCTGCAGATCACCAGCTGCAAACACACAAAGTTTCAACTGACTGAGTAAATGAGTGTGTTTGTGTCTCAGTGTGTTGGATATTTACTCTCAGCTTTATAAAGTACGACAGCATGACAAAAGCATTCTCTGCGTTTCTCTTTATAACAAGAAGCGTTCCTTGTTTTAACGAGACCCGTTCATGTTGTCCTTCATGTTCCCGTGACGTCTTCTTCTTGTTCTCGCTCCGCGCTGTGATGGACGGATGAAGCGTGGGGGCTTTAAACTCAGCAGGCGGCCGGAGCTCTGCAGACCAGCAGAGTTTTAGTCTCACATGTGAGCAGTAAAAGAAGCCTGAGCGTTATTTATTAAATCTCTAATACTGAGTTCAGAAGTCCTGCATTTAAAAAGTACATTACAAATGATGCTGCCTGGAGATCAATAAAGTTTTATATTAACGATGACAACACGTCGTAATGTGCGGTATTTCCCTCGGAGATGTGGTGCCGTAGAAGTAGCTGATTTCCGTCACCTTTCCTCAGTTGTTCGTTGGTCGTCTGTTTCCAGGTGATTTCGGTGTTTCGTGCCTGCTGATGGGATCATGTGACCTGGCCAGCACCTTCACAGGGACGCCGTACTACATGAGCCCAGAAGTGCTGAACCACCAGGGATACGACTCCAAGTCTGACGTCTGGTAAACTTTCTTTTTGTCAGCAAATGTGCTCGATACTTTCTGCTGTGAGAAACACGGTTTTGTAGAACCAGTACAGCTTTGTTTCCTCTGATGTGATTGGCTTGGAGCTGGAGGCTGTCCAGGTGCATCATGGGGAGGATGAATGGACTCCAGCAGGTGAGGAGCAGGAATTCATTCAGCTTTTGTTGCTGCAGGAAGGAAAACAAAAACCAGCTGACTGTGGACTCTGAGTCCAGTCCGTGATGTCGGTCATTTATTACAGAGAGGACGAGACGAGTCCGATCAGTCGAGAGGACGAGACAAACCTGACTGAAGTCAAAATGATGCTCAGAGTTACGGTTTCTCTCCGTCAGCTGATCTCAGATCTGAGACTCTTTGACCACATTTACACTCAGAACGTCTGATCGTTCAAAACACCTCGAACTGCAGGAAGGTTTTGAATGCAGGACTTTAACTTCACAGTGAGGTATTAGTACTGTTTGTGAAGTAAAGGATCTGAATACTTCTTCCTCTGCAGATGTCATGTGATCAGATCTGATCTGACACATTTGGAGATGACAAGTGGTCCTCAGGTGTGTTCAGGTAAACGCAGGGTTAGCGTCATCAGTCTGTCCTGGACTGTCACCTTTTGTATTTTATTCATACAAAGATTTATTAACCTTCTAATAAAGTGTTGCTCGGTCATTTGTGATGTGTTACTGAAGCATTAATGGAAACATCCTGCTCTGTCCTGATGTTTACCACCGACGTTTCATCATCTCTGAAACGTTTTGTTGCTGAGAAAATCTCCTGAACGTCTGTCTGATTGATTTATGAGGTTCAGTGTTTTATTGACCAATCAAACAATCAAACACCGTTTGTCTGGTCCGTGGGAGAAACAGACAAACTGACAGAAAAAACGCTCCCAGCACAGAATCCAGTCAAACAGAGCCGAGAGGTCAAAGGTCATTTCAATCAGGTTTCTTAACGAGAGAAGAGTCCACCTTCGTTAGCCCACACACACACAGTGCTGACAGCAGTCGGAGGTCAGTTGTTGTAATTAGTGACAAACAGATCAGAGAGGAGGAGGATGATGAGGAGGAGGTAATTAGCAGCAGTGATAGAAAGTGATGAAGGTTTCTTCATTTTCTTCAGCTGAGTTTCACGAGGAGGTCGTCAACATGATCAGCAGCTGAAGTTTGACTGTCACATGTCAGTTATCTTTGACTCCCTCAACATGTAATACTGTTCGTCATGTAGGGAGCCAATAGCAGAGCAAGGGGGCGGGGCCTGAGGGTAGCAGTGGTTTCAAAATAAGACACTTTTTTCTTTTGCAGGTTTAATAACTGATAATAATAATAATAATGATTAAAACTTCCTAAAAAGGGTGGAATGATGTTCTGTGTTATTACTTAGTTTCATAAAGAAGTAAAACTTTTGAAAAATGATTTCTTTGTTTGTCCACCTTGTGGCAGCAGAGCAGTCTGTAAACTTAGCGTCTGACATCACCTCATGAGGTAGTTGTGAGACGTAGATGGAGGCGTTAGCCAATCAAAGCTTGCATAAAGCAGTGACATCAGCGTTGTGTCACAGGCGGAACAGAGGGTCACACTGAGCCAATCAGCAACCAACAACCCACATTAGCTTCATGCTAACGTCTCCTTCTTATCGAAGTTACAGACGTGAACACTCGTCTTGTCCTGCAGCTCGTTGAACGAGACACGTACCTAACGTCAGTCTGCAGGCGAGACCGCTAACTAGCTGCTCACCTCTGTCGAGCCGCACGGAGATAAATCTTTAACGGTTCATCGTGATGAGCGACAGCTTCCACAAACACATCATTTTCATCCCAAGTCTAAAACACACGACAGCAGATTGAAAGTAGTTTGTTTGCGTCCCTCCTCCAGCAGCAGCCGCAGAACAAACGTTCATATTGTCACTTGGTTGTTTGTTCTGTGCAGCACTTTCACATTGTGGCTGCGATGAACACTGCAGCCTCTGGGGGGCGCTAGCAGCACTCAACATTTATATATTCTTTTGTTTTTCCAAATGAGGCTTCGGTTTGTTCCCGACTCTGTTAGTTCGGCATGATTTGTAGATGGTTAGTGTAGATCAGTAATTACTAATAAACTGACAGATGCCTGTTAAAGTATTAATAATGTAACAGAAAGATGCAGTTAATTAGTAATTACTGAATGATAGATCTGGTGTGTGATCATGTAGATAATTAGTAAAGAGCAGATTCACTAACTGTTACTGAGGTGATGGATGTTCTGCTGGTTGTTAGTGAGCTAATAAACAGACGGAGGTAATTAGAGAGAAGTGAAGCAGGTCATTAATTAAGTGAACAAACAGAGTGAAGACACAACGAGAGGAGGAAAACACCTTCATCTCAGAAACATCTGTTACCTCGGTCCAGACCTGCCGTCAGTGATTCAAACAGGTGTTACACTCACTGATGGCCAAACAATCATCCAATCAGAGACTTGTGGGCGGGCTTAAGAATCTTCTTCCTGCATAAACCAGCTAGCTACCAGCTACATCCACGACAGATCAGAAGTGTGTGCGATGAAGGCAGCAAATGACCAGAAACAGCTTGTGTTGAAGAGGCAGCGCCCTCTAGTGGCCGCGGGAGTTATGACTCAACAAAGCAGGAAGTCAGGTGATGATTTTATAGCGTCCACAGAGTTTAAATGATGAATAATGAATGAATTGTATCATGATTTATCATCATTTGTTACATATCCAGTAAATGAACGTCAGCGTCACCACAGCACTGCTGAAGTCACATGAACAGAACTCCAGTTTCAGTTTTCAGTTTTGTTTTTGATCAGAAATGTTGTGAAAGGCCTGAAACACCCTCCTCCATCACCTGCCATCTTTAATCTTCATCTGATAACGGAGCAACGAGTTTTTACTCTGCGATCAGAGTGTGAAGGCAGACTGAGGCTGAGAGGCTTCACTGCATGTTAATCAGACCTCAGATCAGCCGGCTGCTGCCTTCTTACTGCCGACTGGTGTTTAATGTGGATTTACTCGTTCATTCATTTAGAAACTGCTGGAGCTCATTCTGAACTATGAATCAGCTGATTATTTTCTCCATTAATGGATCGATCGTTTGGTCAAAGCTCCACATTATTAACAAGACATTACAGTTATTAACAGCATTCAGAGGGAAAGCAGCACATCTGCAACTGAGCAGCTGGAATGACTTTGATTATCAAAATAGTCGATTAATCGACTGATTAATAGACTAATTGTTTAAACTTGTTTAAACTGTTGGTTTCATTTATAACAAAACGTGTTTTATAAACTCTTCTCTTATGTTTTGTGTATAAACATCTTAATTTATAAAGTAACTAAGGCTGTCAGATAAATGCAGTGAAGTAAAAAGTGCAGTATTTGGTGAGAGGTAGTGGAGTACAAAGACTCGAGTAAAGTACAAGTACCTTGCATTTGTCATTTGTGTGTTGAGATGTGTGATTGGTGCGCGGAGCGTTTCTTTAAAGCTCCTGGTCTTCCTGTTGTTCCTGTTGTTCCTGGTCTTCCTGGTCTTCCTGGTCTTCCTGTTGTTCCTGGTCTTCCTGGTCTTCCTGTTGTTCCTGGTCTTCCTGGTCTTCCTGGTCTTCCCGGTGCGTGTTGTGCTGCAGGGCTCTGGGCTGCCTCCTCTATGAGATGTGCTCCCTGACTCACGCCTTCCAGGGTCCAAACTTCCTGTCTGTGGTGATGAAGATCGTGGAGGGAGAAACCCCGACGCTGCCGGCCGGATACTCTCAGGATCTGAACTCTGTCATGCAGAGGTGAGGGCGAACTCACGGAGGGTTCGTTTTAGTCGACTCACAAGCACGAAAACACTGAGCTCAACACAGACCATAATAAAGCTCTCCTGAGAGGAAGCTAAGACTTTGAAGAGTCCAAATGTCCTCCCTCTGGACGTTTGGACTTCAGTCACGTCTGTGAGGATATGAAGTTCTTGACCCTGTAACGCGTCTCACTTTTTCTGAACGGTTCTTAACAGAACTAACATTTGCAATCAATGCGAGATCTGCTGCAGGGAACAGGCCTGTGAAGTCCAGTAATGTCAAAACAAGAGTTTGTAGTTTTAGGGGCAGTTACACCTTGAGTCTTTGGGGTTGGCAGCCAGCTGGAGACACTGCACAGAAGCACTGGGCGGATGGATATACTGTTGTTCAACAAGAAATAGTTCCAGCATGTGACTCCCTCGAAAACAGTTTTTTACATTTCTGTTTGTGTCCAGATCAAACAAAGGAGAGAAAACATGTTAACCAGCTGTTCTATTTGACTTTAAACAGAGCTTCCAGTCTCTATGCTAAGCTAGGCTAACTGCATCCTGACTCCAGCTCTGCACTGAGCACACAGACATGAGACTGATCGATCTGAACATCTGATCTGTTGTGTTTGGTCTCTCTTTGAACCAGGATGCTGCAGAAACAACCAGCATCCAGACCGTCAGCTGCAGAACTTCTCAAGACCACGTTCATGGAGGAAAACATGAAGGTCGGACACTTTAAACAGACACTTAACTCATACGTGTGTTCTGTGTTTGAGACGAGCTTTGACGTGGACAGACATTTAGTTTGGAGGACTCGCTGCATGAAGAGGATCAGAACTTCAAGAGCTGTTTCTGTGTTGTTTCATGTCATTGAACAGTGATCACCAATCAGAGACCAGAGACCAGAGCCCAGCACTGAGTGAGTTTAACTTCAGTCCAGCTGTTTAACAGCTGAGCTGAATTTGGAGAAACATCTGCTTCCGGTTCTCAGGTTTTAGGCTTTTAGGTTTGATTTAAGCAGCATCAAAGGTTCCACAGGAGAACCTCATCTAAAAGGCTGAAAACCAGTGCGTTGATGCAGGAGATGCAGTAATGGCGGCTTGTTTTCGTACACCGACAAGCTGGTTTAGTCTGGAGCTGAGGGCGGTCACGTCATGATCATGTGACCAGGCGTTCATGTGACGCGTGGTTAAATTAAGTTTAATAAACACCTGGTGGCGCTATAAGCAGGTGATATAGGAACCATTTCGCGTTCCATATAGTTGTGGCAGTGTGTGTATCTGTGTATTTGGATGTACTTTTACTACATGGATAAATGTACTCGCGCACACACACACACACACACACACACACACACACACACACACACACACACACACACACGAAGCCTATTTCCCATTAAATCGTGGTGTGAAATTACTCACATTCATGCATTTTCTCTCATTCTCACACTCGTAGTAACAGACAAGGTGAGGACGCTGTGTGTGTGTGTGTGTGTGTGTGTGTGTGTGTGTGAGTGTGTGTGAGTGTGTGTGTGTGTGTGAGTGTGTGTGAGCAGGATATTATTGTCATACAGTTTGTCATAAATCAGCGCTGCAGGCTGGATGCTCCTCCTGTGTGGATATACAGGGCACCTAAAGAGCAATAACACATTTATGGACTCGGTTGCCATGGTTTCCACTGAAATATGGTTATGCTGATGGGATTCATTGCTGCACCGCGACACTATGGGACGTGGCATCGCTGAGGGGTTTCAGCTGAGGACCTCGTAGAAACCAGACCGGTCCTCCGTTAGAGCAGGAGGAAGACGATTGGTCGGTTATCAGATGTTTTTTAAATTTCACTGATCACAAAAGTGATTTCATAATTGAATGTTTATGTTTTATCATCGTAGTTCTGGTTTATTTGGAAACATCTCAGAGGGAATATTGTTCTTTCACTTCACTTCCTTTATCTGAGCTTTACTTTCTTCTTAAAGCTGTTTAAACACATGACGAGTTTATAGAATATATACATTAATATATATAAATTATTATATTGCTATTTATTATTAATATCAAGTATTATATATAAATCAAACAGTTCAGTCGATGAGTCGAAAACTCTCTCTGTCTTCACAGGAAATGAAGGACAGGTTTGTCTTTGTGTCGTCAGACGGAAAGAAAGACGCTGAACTCATCGCCAAGAACATGTAGGACTCCTCCTCCTCCTCCTCCCCCTCCTCCTCCTCCTCCTCCCCCTCCTCCTCCTCCTCCTCCCCCTCTTCCTCCTCCTCCTCCTCCTCTCCTCCTCCTCCTCCTCCCCCTCTTCCTCCTCCTCCTCATCCTCTCCTCCTCCTCCTCCTCCTCCTCCTCCTCCTCCCCCTCTTCCTCCTCCTCCTCCTCCTTCTCCTCCTCCTCCTCCTCCTCCTCCCCCTCCTCTTCCTCCTCCTCCTCCTCCTTCTCCTCCTCCTCCTCCTCCTCCTCTTTCTCCTCCCCTCCTCCTCTTCGTCCTCCCCCTCCTCTTCCTTCTCCTTCTCCTCCTTCTCCTCCCCCTCCTCCTCTCCTCCTCCCCCCCCCCCTCCTCCTTCTCCTCCTTCTCCTCCCCTCCTCCTCTTCCTCCTCCCCCTCCTCTTCCTTCTCCTTCTCCTCCTTCTCCTCTCCTCCTCCTTCTCCTCTCCTCCTCCTCCTCCTCCTCCTCCTCCTCTTCCTCCCCCTCCTTCTCCTCTTCCTCCTCTCTCTCTCTCTCTCTCTCCTCCTCCCCTCCCACTCCTCCTCCTCCTTCTCCTCCTTCTTCTCCTCCTCCTCCTCTTCCCCCTCCTCCTCCTCTTCCTCCTCATCCTCCTCCTCTTCCTCCTCCTCTTCATCCCCCTCCTCCTCTTCCTCTCCCCCTCCTCCCCCTCCTCCTCTTCCTCCTCCTCCTCCTTCTCCTCCCCCTTCTCCTCTTCCTCCTCCTCCTCCTTCTCCCCCCCTCCTCCTCCTCCCCTCCTCCTCTTCCTCCTCCCCCTCCTTCTCCTCCCCCTCCTCCTCCTCTTCCTTCTCCTCCTCTTCCTCTTCATACCCCTCCTCCTCTTCCTCTTCCTCCTTCTCCTCCCCCTCCTCCTCATCCTCCTCCCCCTCCACCTCCTCCTCCTCCTCCTCCTCCTCCCCCTCCTCTTCCTCCTCCTCCTCCTCCTTCTCCTCCTCCTCCTCCTCCTCCTCCTCCTCCTCCTCTTTCTCCTCCCCTCCTCCTCTTCGTCCTCCCCCTCCTCTTCCTTCTCCTTCTCCTCCTTCTCCTCCCCCTCCTCCTCTCCTCCTCCCCCCCCCCCTCCTCCTTCTCCTCCTTCTCCTCCCCTCCTCCTCTTCCTCCTCTTCCTTCTCCTTCTCCTCTCCTCCTCCTTCTCCTCTCCTCCTCCTCCTCCTCCTCCTCCTCCTCTTCCTCCCCCTCCTTCTCCTCTTCCTCCTCTCTCTCTCTCTCTCTCTCCTCCTCCCCTCCCACTCCTCCTCCTCCTTCTCCTCCTTCTTCTCCTCCTCCTCCTCTTCCCCCTCCTCCTCCTCTTCCTCCTCATCCTCCTCCTCTTCCTCCTCCTCTTCATCCCCCTCCTCCTCTTCCTCTCCCCCTCCTCCCCCTCCTCCTCTTCCTCCTCCTCCTCCTTCTCCTCCCCCTTCTCCTCTTCCTCCTCCTCCTCCTTCTCCCCCCCTCCTCCTCCTCCCCTCCTCCTCTTCCTCCTCCCCCTCCTTCTCCTCCCCCTCCTCCTCCTCTTCCTTCTCCTCCTCTTCCTCTTCATACCCCTCCTCCTCTTCCTCTTCCTCCTTCTCCTCCCCCTCCTCCTCATCCTCCTCCCCCTCCACCTCCTCCTCTTCCTCCTTCTCCGTCCCCTCCTCCTCTTCCTCCTCCTCCTCCTCCTCCTTCTTCATCTCTCTCTTTTCTCTCCTCTTGCTGCTATTATTTTTTATCTCTTAATCTTCATCCTCCCTCTTTTCTTCCTCCTCCCCCAACATCTCCAACTGGTCTTTGTTCATCTCATTTTCATCTTCCTCCTCCTTCTCCTCCTCCTCCTCCTCCTCTTTCTCATCCTCTAATCCACTTTACATTTCTTCATCCTCCCCGTTTGCTGCTCTGCTTCCTCTTTTTCACCCTCCTGCCCATCACATCTTGTTAGTCTTCCTCCCCATCATTTTCCCTCTTCCTCCTCTTTTCTCTCATTTTCTTCCCCCTCCTTCATCACCTCCTGCTGTACTCATTTTCCTCCCTTCTCTTCTTCGTCAGCCTTCTCTTCCTGCCCTTTTCTTATTCTCCCTCCTCATCATCTTCTTGGTGTAACTCTTTTACCTCCCTGTCCTCTTCTTCGTCGTGTTGTTCCTCTTTGTTTTTTCCTGTTCTTCCTCTCCTTTTCTTCATCGCCTTCTGTTTTGCTACTCTTTCTCCTCTTCCTCAGCCTCCTCCTCTTTTATCTCGTCTTTCTCTTCTTCAGCCTTGCTTTTTCTTTTTTCTTTATCTTTCTGCCTTTTCTTCCTCTTCTTCTCTCTTCCCCTCAGTAATTAAGTGTGTGTTCTTCTTCTTCATCATCCTTTCTTCCTCCTCTTTGTTATGCTTCTTTGGCTCAGCCCTCTCAAACACACACACACACACACACACACACTATTATTTCTTAACACACACACTCTTCAGTGAGTAGCTGCTATAATTAGAGCAGCGAGTGGCGAGCTGTACTGAGGTGTTAACCAGCTGTGTGTGTGTGTGTGTGTGTGTTGACAGAGGACACACACTGCTCGCTGTCAGATAATCCATCCTCACTAATGTGTGCACACGCACACACACACACACACACACACACACACACACACACACACACACTCACACACACACACACACAGACAGACAGGTCGGTTTTTAACAACACAGAGGTCAGACAGTTCCTCTGTGTTGGCAGAGTTTAGCAGAGGAGGAAGTACACAAATCCTATACTTAAGTGGAAGTACCAATACATCAATGTGAAAATACTACATTACAAGTAAAAGTCCTGCCTTCATAATCCTAGTTAAATCCTAAATCCTACCTAAAAGTACAGAAGTATTATCAGCTTCATGTACTTAAAGTATCAGCAGTGGTGGAGCTAGTTTAACTGCTTCATATACAGTTAGCTAGTTTAACTACTTTATATACAGTTAGCTAGTTTAACTGCTTTATATACAGTTAGCTAGTTTAACTGCTTTATATACAGCGAGCTAGTTTAACTGCTTTATATACAGTTAGCTAGTTTAACTGCTTTATATACAGTTAGCTAGTTTAACTGCTTTATATACAGTTAGCTAGTTTAACTGCTTTATATACAGTTCGCTAGTTTAACTGCTTTATATACAGTTAGCTAGTTTAACTGCTTTATATACAGTTAGCTAGTTTAACGACTACACAATGTAAACGAAACCATGTGAGATGTGAAATGCTACTGACTGACTGCTTTCAAGCCAAATTGCTTGGAAATGATCTGTTTAATCGTCAACAGTCTTGTATTTTCTACGCTTATTGTACGTTTATTTTATGTAAATTATTATTTATAAAGTAACTAGTAATTAATAAAAAGTATAAAGTAGCAGAAAGCTGAAATACTCAAGTTAAGTACTTTCCACCACTGAGAATGCAGTGATGTGATTGGACTGTTTCAGATGATTGACAGGTGTGTTTGTGGTCGTCTGCAGGCCGACAAAGGTTCACCTGCAGACGCTGTTGGAGAAGTCAGAGGTGGAGAAGATGACGCCCAGAGAGAGAATGAGGCTCCGCAAACTGCAGGCTGCTGACGAGAAGGCCAGGAGGCTCAGGTAACACACACACACACACACACACACACACACACACACACTAATAGACTCTGTTCTGATCAGCTCAAGTCTCCACTAGGAATGTGAGTGTGTATGTGTGTGTGTGTGTCATGGTTTGTATTGTTCTCTATTTATAAGAATTGACCGACTCTGAGCTCAGAAGAAGAACCAGAGAGTTTCCTGCTTCAAATGTGATCAGATTAACATAAACACCTGCAGAGAGCAACGAACCTGAAGCCTTCTTTTATTTTGTTTATTGTCTGTTGTGGCAGGAAGTCTGGACAGGATGTTGCCTCTGAGATGTAGAAGTATAAATTCGCATAAAATGGAAATACTGATTGGACTTAAGTACAGAACTTGAGTAAATGTACGTAGTTACTTTCCACCTCTGACGTCTGTGAAAGCAGACTGACAGACTCTTCTTCTTCTGTCCCTCTCAGCCGTCGTGTTAATGGAGTTTCATCGTGCGAGCGGCTGTTAAACGCTTGTTCTCGTTGCTCTCTGGGTAATAAAGTCTGAATCAGATGTGACTCCTCAGTGAACACAGAGCTGATTCAGACAGACGGAGGAGACGACACTTTCCATCCGACCTGAACATGTGTTTACTCAC
This sequence comes from Enoplosus armatus, assembly GCF_043641665.1. NCBI lineage: Eukaryota > Metazoa > Chordata > Actinopteri > Centrarchiformes > Enoplosidae > Enoplosus > Enoplosus armatus. The sequence continues at coordinate 854,381 of NC_092188.1, read as the reverse complement.
ACAGGTGGGCAGGCAGATTTTAGACCAGTTAAACACAGACAGGGAATTCTGGGAAATACTGATGAGGAGCTGAAATGATAACTTGGCTCCCCGCCTCCATCACTTGCATCCTCTCATCAAGGAGGGAGTTTATTCGTCCTCGCTCATCATCATCATCATGAGAAGATTACTCAACGGCTCACGACACACAGCATGTCATCATGTTAATGACTAGTTACCAGTTTAAAAGACACCTGACGTCTGATCACTGCTGCTCATTGAGGAATAACACCAAGACATGACATGAGGGAGCAATAAAAAGGCTCTGAATAAAATCTATAATTTGTTTTTGACACTCCATTTCTACCTGGAATGAATGTGATCTGTGTCTGGTTACGTTCTCCGGATGAAGGGAAACACATGTAAATCCAGGTGTTAGTGCAGAACACATTGTGACCACGTCTGGAGGTGGTCTGGCTCACACTGAGATCACATCTCAGCAAAAGTCTGCCCAACAAGTTGAAAAGGTCACATGACTCCTCTTCCTGCTAAGCTAAGCTAGCCCAGCACAAGCACGAGATACGTGCAGAAGCCGTAACGCTGCCTTGCTTAGTTGACAGCCAGCCCTGCTGACTGGTTGCACATTGAGATCACAATGCAGGCTCAGTGGAGATAATGAGAAGACGTTTCAACAGCTGGTGTAAATGCAAGAATTCCCAGGAAGAACAACAAGATGGCTCCCCGGGTCTCTCTACGCTGTTCCTCAATATCCTCGGGGGTCACAGGGGTAGTTTGATAAAATGGATAAAAAGGAATTTAAAAGACTTGCTGGGAGTCTGGACCTCAGTCTGTCTGAAATCCTGCTTTAAAGAGGTGTGTTTGGTTTCTGTCTCTACAGGAAACTGGCGGAGGAGAAATACGAGGAGGTCCACACCCGCAGGAGGGAACTGAGGAGCCGCCATTTTGAAAAAGTCAGCCTGGATGTTCTGAACGTAAGAAAAGATGTATTCACTGAATTTAAAGGGCATTTCTGTGGCTAGCTAGCTAACCAATGACTGTTAGCTCTTGATTGATGGGTGGATGTCATGATATTATTGTTGGTTCACGTTTATCTAAGCACACGTCATACTTTGTTTTACAGGAAGAAAACATATTGGATTTTGATATATGGATTGGATTTTTTGCCATATATGTGATGTGAAGGGTGAAAAGGGCATTTTTCCTTTCAGCTCGAACTACAGTTGTATTGAATTGGACTGCTTCTCTTTATGGATTTATGTTTAATTAATCCTCCACAGGTTAATTAGCTAACTGCCTCCTAAACAGCAGAAAGCTTCTCTGAATATTTCCATTTTCAGTCAGTTCTCTCTGTGGGTCAGTGGATGTTTGAAGTGAGACGAACTCCACTGGCTTTCACTTAAAATAAGTCAATTAGCACCTTTCCTCCGAACAACAGGAGAGCAGAGAGGACGGAGCCAATCAGCCAATCAGCATCCAGGACCACCGGACACCAGGAGGGTCGCAGCCAATCGAGAAGCAGGATGACAGCAAGACGTCGGAGTCAGAGCTGCACGGTGAGAGAACGAGCATCTTCATCACATCTTGGTTTAGATTTCCTACATGATCCCCGATGACGTCCATAATGATAGTGATGTTGCTTCACAAGTCTTTCTTTGTTTAGTTTAAATCACCAGCTGATTTATCACTAATAATACTCATTAGGTACATTTCCATCCGCCTCTTATTATTTTATAAACACTTTCAAAGCAGTTAAATCTACTCAGACATGTAGGCGTCACTACGGTGACCAGTCGTTGACTCTTAACTAAACTCAGGTACGTTGTGTTTCTCCAATACATTTACAATCCAGTCCAGGATTCTTGAGATCAGGACTTCCTCCCGTCCCGACGATTGAGTCCAAGTGTTGCATGAAATCCTCCCTGGCAGCAGCTCATAATGAGCTCTGATAACTTGTCCTCAGTTAGCAGGTATGATCTGTCTTTGTAATAATATTGAATAAACCGAGCAGCCAGCAAGGCAACACTAATGAAAAGCAGCTGGTCTGAAGCATCTAGATCACATGATCCTTCGGATTCACCTGGAACCTTCGAGACTCCTGGAGAGTCCTGGAGTTCCCTGAGGCCTCTTGAAATCCCTGGGCCCCGGTTTGGGACGTGCTGATCTGAGATCTGAGAGGCCTGATTATTAAATGAATCCTTTGAAGTTGGTTGAGTTCAAGTGAGACGTTAAATTTGTGCGAAACTCTGGAGAACAGAAGTGAGTCAAAAATAAACGAATAAAAACTCTTAAAGTACAAAATATGAAACTGTTACTGGACTGAAATCAGCTGCACCTCCAGTACTGAAGGCCGAGTCAGCGTCCATGTTTCCTCAGTGTGACTCAAACAGCTAACAGGTTGAGTTTAAAACGCAGACGAGCTCTTCAGCTCATTACTGAGTTTACAGACGTCTGATTGCATCAAACTGCTCGGGGACTCGTGATGAAACCGAGAGGAGACGGTCTCTCCTGCTGCTGCTCAGAGAAAACGACTCAGGTCGGGGAGAAATTAAAGTTTAAAGTCATCATGAAAGAAATGCTTTTCAGACGCGTTCATTTCATGTTTTTCTCTCACACAAAACACACTCACACTTGTGCTTCTATCCTTGCGAGGACCCTCGTTGACACATGACAAACCTGGACTCTAAAACAGCCCTGTGAAGAGGTGAGGACTGGACAACATGTCCTCACTGCTCAACATGTCCTCACTGTTCATCATGTCCCTACTGCTCAACATGTCCCCACTGCTCAACATGTCCTCACTGCTCAACATGTCCTCACTGTTCATCATGTCCCTACTGCTCAACATGTCCACACTGCTCAACATGTCCTCACTGCTCAACATGTCCTCACTGTTCATCATGTCCCTACTGCTCAACATGTCCACACTGCTCAACATGTCCTCACTGCTCAACATGTCCTCACTGTTCATCATGTCCCTATTGCTCAACATGTCCCCACTATTCAACATGTCCTCACTGCTCAACATGTCCTCACTGTTCATCATGTCCCTATTGCTCAACATGTCCCCACTATTCAACATGTCCTCACTGCTCAATATGTCCTCACTGTTCATCATGTCCCTATTGCTCAACATGTCCCCACTGCTCAACATGTCCTCACTGCTCAACATGTCCTCACTGTTCATCATGTCCTCACTGCTCAACATGTCCCCACTGCTCAACATGTCCTCACTGTTCATCATGTTCCCACTGCTCAACATGTCCTCACTGTTCATCATGTATCAATCTGGACTGAACCTTGAAACCACCTGCTGGTAATTTCCTTAAGAAGCTTCTAATTAGTTTTATCTTTGAAAATGTTTCATCTACTTTCATCTCAAAGAGTCGTTTAGTTTACTAACTTTAGACTTTATTGAGCTTTATTTTAGTGCCAGTCTTTCATCAGAGGAGACGCCACCTTTTTCAAACGGTTGCAGTCTTATTTTAGATCTCTGACTTCACACGCTTTCCAGCTTTCTGCTCCTAAAACTGTTTTCATCCTCCAGAAGCTCATTAAAGGGTCTGAGAGCTCCGACACGACCCAGAACAGACAGACAGACAGACAGACAGACAGGAAACTCCTCCGAGACATAAACACCTCACCTTTAGTCTGATTTTAAAAGCCTCAGTGGTCCCCTGAATATTTTCAGCCTCAACAGAAACAGGCAGAACACCTGAGCCTCAGTGTGACGTCACATGGTGCTGGAGCTCAGCCAATCAGCTTTCAGAGAGTCATCAGGTCAGTCTGAGGTCACATGTAGAGAGGTACTGTTTAAACAGTATTTCTCTAATACTAATAGCTGTTGGCTGGTGTGTGTTAGTTGTTAATTTATCTCTTATGTGCTCAGTATGTGTTTTTTACTATTTTTATATCAAATTGGGGTGGTTACATACATTTATCCAATCAAATGTGACTAGAGGTGACCAGCTAACCTGCCCATCACACAGATGGCACCTGGCTAGTTAATGTGTCCAATTCTTTGGTTTATGACCAAATACCTGCAGAACTAATGACATTCATCAACCTCAGCTGGACTCTGTGTGCATGCTAACATGCTAAACTAAGATGGTAAACTTATACACGCTAAACATCAACATATTAGCATCGTGAACATGTCAGCATTTAGCTCAAAGCACAGCTGTGTCTAAATGCAGCCTAAATGAGTTCATATCGTCATATAACTTTCACCATTTTGGTTCAGGCTCTGCTGTAAATGTTGTTACAGATGTTCACTGTTTAGTGCTCAGGACATGTTTCTACGGGACATCTAAAATGTTTCCTGTCAGTGTGTTTCAAGAGAAGACATTTTATTCGAGGTAAATTAAGATGTTTTTAGTCTAAAATCAATGTGACCTGCAGAGGTTAAGAGGAATGTGTCTGAGTTTGACCTGACTTGTTTTTAAGTGTCTCTCGTCTCTTTTTGTTCAGTTTTATTTAGCTATGAATTCCCCTCACGTCTGCTCCCAGAGCCCCGCCCGTTGTCTGATCCCAGCCGTGTGATTGGCTGACAGGGGAGGAAGAGACTGTCAGACCTCAGAGAGCCACATCATGAATTAAACATCCTCCATCTTTAAACCTCTCAGAGCTCGTTAGCAGGAATAATTATCCCGACAGAGTGCCTGTTAAAACTGACAAATTAAATCCATCAGGACTGAAGACTCAGGGAGTCCTTTCTGTTCTTCAGCGCTTTATTTTTACACAGTTTCTTACTTTATAAGAAGCATTTAACTTTAAAAACCATCCAATCAATAAGCTGCATATGACTTGTTACTTAAGGTTTGTAAAAAGTCAGTGTGAACAAGAACAGGACCAGATTTAAAAGACAACAATGGATCAGTTTGTGTGTGAAAGAGAGCTGAAATTAAAGTTTAATTTTTTTGACTTTGTTCTTAGTCAAACAAACCTGCAGGACCAATTTTGTTTGATTTACACTGAGTCTCTTCATGCGTCAGATCAGATCTGATCTCAATCGAAGTGTAAACCCATCCAAGAAGCACTGGACTGAAAACTGCATTTTCATATTGTCATATCAAAGCAAACAGCTGCAGCCATTTCAACACATAGGATCAAATTATCTGATCCCTGATCAGTTCAATCACTGAATGATATGTGACAGAGCGGTGTGAATTGAAGCTGTGAAGGTGATAAAACTTTTGTCTTGCTTGTTTCTCATAAATACGCTTCATTTGTTAGCTTATGGATAGTTAGCTAGTTGGCTAGCTAAACTGTTATTGTTGTCATTTCTGGTGTTTTTGTCAGTTATCAAACAGCTTCAGGCCCATCAGCACCTCCTTCTGGACTGGAGGAGGACCGGCCCGGATTTACATGTAGCCCAGAAAACAAAGAGGGACAAAGATAACCTAGTTAACAAGTTAGCAAAGTAAACCATCAGCTAACCTGAAGATTGTTTTAGCTGCTAAACCAACTGTTGCTGTTCGTGTGTGTGTGTGTGTGTGTGTGTGTGTGTTCAGATATCCCAGAGGACCCTCAGGCTGCAGAAGTTTATTACAACCAGGACGGATTTGATTCTTGTTCAGAGGACGAAGAGACAGAAACACCTGCAGAGACACTTTTCCTGTCTGACCCACAGGTGAGTCTGTCTGTCTGTCTGTCAAACAAGATTTATTTTCACACATTTTGTCCAGGACATCATTATTAATAATGGTGTCAGTGTTTGTTTTGAATAATAATGAAAATGTGACAATCAGAAAATAATCCAAACAGAAGGATTTACCTTTGAGAGACTCGGGTGTTTAACTCATGTGTGGACGTTTCTCCTCAGTTATGAACAGATCATCACAGCAGAACCTCAGTTATTGTAAGTCTTCTGTCAGCTGTGTGGGGACATAAAATACAAGTGAAAAACACTGGAAATAGATCTGTTAAAACCAGCGGAAAAAACTCCACGGAGTATTTTGGGGACGCCAAAGAGGAGGAACATTTGTTTCGTAATTAATTCCAGGTAACACTGGTGGAATGTAACTAAGTACACTTACTCAGTAGTACTTACTTTTTTGAGGTACTTGTACTTCAATTGAGTATTTTCATTTTATGTTACTTTATACTTTTACTCCACTATGTTTATTTGACAACTGTATTTACTTTACAAATTATATGTACAAATCATATGAAGAGTTTATAACTCATAGATAACTTATAGATGAAACTACCCAACACTGTTTTCAGAATGTTAAGAAACCAAACAATCGATCCATTAATGGAGAAAATAATCAGCTGATTCATCCACAGTGAACTAATAATCATTAGCTGATAGTTCAGAATGAGCTCCACCTCAACTCCAACAGTAACATCCTGCTTCACATTAATGAGGAGGAATAATCCTCTAATGACAGAATCTATAACAGGACAGACACAGGAGGACAGACACAGGGGGACAGACACAGGAGGACATCTGACTGCTGGAATACTTTAAGGACAGTTTACTGATTATACTCACAGACTTTTACTGCAGGAACATTATTAACTTTTATTGTAACTGAGTATTTTCAGTGTGATATTAGTACTTTTACTGCAGTAAAAATTGAGTGAAGCTGAATCTAAAACGAAATATTATACAATATGGCACAGAGATACTTGATTAATCAACTAACTGTGTCTGCTCTGATTGGATTGTTATATCCATCATTAAATCATGGTTTTATATAAAATCAATTGAAAAAAAGAGTTGACCAAAAATATAATAATCATGATGTGAGCGGAGAAAAGACACTGAGATCAGTGTTGTTTCTGTGTTTATACTCAGCTCATCCTCATTATTATCCAGTGCTGAAAAGGCCAAATATTATTATGTACCGCGCCCTAATTAGGGCAGCAGAGTATAATGTGTGCGTTAGCATTAGCATGGATTAGCATGAAACACAGTGGGGATTTTGTAGGTGGAGGCTGAGAAGCAGCTTTGATTTCAGCTGCTGGTTTCATGTGTTTTAATGTGACGTTTGTGTTCAAATTATCATAATATGATTCTCACACACTGAGCTGAGCCCCATAAGTCCTCTAATTAGAGGCTTAAACACACACACATAAACACACACACAGTCACAAGGACAGGGTATTCTGACCTGCTGTTAACTAAGATGCACATTATTAGCAGCTTATTCGCTGTTAAAGAAAATAATCCAATAAGAGCATTTGTGCCTTTTCTCCAGCTCATTGATGCACAAAGCTGCCTCTCAGCAGATAAGATTATTGTGTGAAAAAGTAAAATCCAATAGTTTAAACATTTAGAGGGAAAAACAACAAACATCACACTAAAGGAACGAGGGATTAAGAGGGAAATAAAGTCTGCACAAACAGAGTTTTAAACTTTTGGTGGCTGTTTACAGAATTTCTCAAATTTGAACTTTGAGGGAGTTCAAACCTGGAAATTTGAACTCTGGACTCTAAACTCAGGACACCAGGGGGACGCAGTACAGTGGGACACCAGGGGGACAGAGTACAGTGGGACACCAGGGGGACACAGTGCAGTGGGAAACCTGGAAGACTCAGTACAGTGGGACACCAGGGGGACGCGATAAAGTGGGACACCAGTACTCAGTACAATAGGACATCAGGGATTCATTAAAGAGCTCAATAATAATAATAGGTGTGATTAAAAGAGCGATACATTCATTACTGAAATAAAACTAAATTTAAACTGAGGCTAAAGCTAACAGGTGCCAGGTGATGACATCATGCTAACAGACTGAGGCTAAAGCTAACAGGTACCAGACAGACAACAGAAAAATGCCAGTTTTTCACTTTATGGAGATCCATTTTTGCAGATTCTGTGGGCCTGATCCAGCACACACACACACACACACACACACAAACACAAACACAAACACACACACACACACACTTTTCGAGGCCCACAGCAAAAGGACGAGACAGATCTAATTTTCTGGTAAATAGCAGCTCTGCATCCAATTTACAACACCAGACCGAAGCGACGAGTCCAATATACTGTCTACAGAGAGAGAGAGACAGATGGACAGACAGAGAGAGAGAGACAGACAGAGAGAGACAGAGACAGAGAGACAGACAGAGAGAGAGAGAGACAGAGACAGAGACAGAGAGACAGACAGAGAGAGACAGTTTGTGGAGGCCAGCAGCCTCTTTGTGTTTCAGGCTTCAGAGAAAGTGGGAGGCTGAGAGATTAAATCTATTTGTCACTGCTGATAGTGATGGCAGAAAAAAACAGGAGAGAAGAAGAAAAGAAATGGAGCGAAACAGGATAATTAGTGGAGCTGAGACAGAGAGAGACCAGGAGATAAAAGCCTCCAACACAGAGACTTCAGCTCTGGATGGTTGTGGAGAGGAAATGTGGCTCTATTACTGCTGATATCAACAGCTGGGATCAGCTCCAGCCCCCCTCGACCCTCGAAGGATAAACAGATAGATAATGGAATCTTGATATTGGACGATTAAAGATTATTTATCTATGCAATATTCAGGCATGTCATCAACGGCAATGTTAGGCTCTGGTTATTTTGTTCCCCATATTTTTTACATCTGTATTTATTATTTGTATATTGTTTTTTTTTTTAAATACTTCTGGTTTTTATTGACACAGTGCTTGTCTGCTGTGTGTTTCTGCACCTTTCTGTCTATGCTGCTGAATTGAACCACAACCCCATGTACCATCCTCTGTGCATCATGTATGTGCTTTTAAGTAACCTCCATGTTCCTATAAAGTAAAGACTACACACGCCATTATACACCCAGAGACCAAGCAGTACTCCAGTTCTGTAATAATACAACCTGGAACCATGTTTTCTGTGTCACTTGGTTTGTAATACTTTTAACAAATGTGTGGAGTTCCCCAAGGCTCAATTCTAGGGCCTCTTTTATTTAACATTTGCGTCATGTCATTGGACCAAATTATGCACAACAACAGAACCAACCAGACTAGCAATAGTACAGGGTAAAATACTCTGTTGCAAGTAAAAGTCCTGCAAGTAAAAGTACAAAAGTATTAGCATCAAAACATACTTAAAGTACCAAAAGTACTCCTTAAGCAGAATGGCCCATTTCAGAATAAAATATATTATATTATTAGATTATGATTATTGATGCATTAATGTGTCACTTGGATGTTGCAGCTGGTGAAGGTGGAGCTCATTTCAGCTATTTTATGTACAGCTGGGTAGCTTGTACATATTCAAGGGTTCAATAAAGTTTTATCTTAATCTATAATAATACATCAGAATTTATTTGTTGGTTATATTTTGTATTATTAATGAGAATCTGCAAAGTAACTAAAGTTATCAGTTAAATGTAGTGAAGTGAAAAGCACAATATTTACCTCTGAGATGTGGTGGAGTAGAAGTATAAAGTACCTCAAAATAATACTTGAGTAAATGCAGTTGGTGCTGAACGTCGGTTATCAGACATAAAGTGTGAAATGCAGAATATGATGTAACTTTAAGAAAGACGAGGCCGTTCAGACTCACATCTGATCTGTGACTGTGTGTTAGTACAGCAGCTGTCTGGGTTTCCTTCACCGTCTCACCTCCTACTGACCGTCTGTCCTCAGACGTCCACAGCTGAGCAAAAACTCCTTCATGTCCATGAAGTCAAACCGACTCTCACACATGTAGGAAGCAGGAGGTCCGTTCAGACCAGACGTCTGTTCAGACTGTTGGTCTCATATTTGAGTCATTACTGGCTTGTATCAAAACTTGGTTTAGAAAAAGCCACAGGGGAACATTTTAAAAACTGAGATTAACCAAACTACTAGTCTAAACTCCTGTTAGCGCCCCCTACAGGCTGCAGTGTTCATTACAGCCACTGTGTGAACAAAGAATGATAATAACCTCTCTGTCCAAACCTCTAAAGCTCACTCAACATGATGCATCTCGTTTTGTTTAACACAAACAGAAATGTACAAACCATAGATTGTGGTTTTAGGGGGAGTTATGTGCTGGAACTATTTTTTGACTAGCAATCATGTATCCATCCACCCAGCACTTCAACACTTCCTGACAACAAGACATTGGGAAGTCACTGCGTCTAGCTATTGTTCATATTGATAGTGTTTTCCAAAATGTTGGACATCTTTTAAAGGCCCTTCACGTGTGTTCAGTTATTCTGGCTGATTCAACATATTAAACCTTTGATTAGTTACAGTTGGTTTCATCTTTGTCAGGGCCAACTGAAAATAAGAAGTGTGCTAATTAAAAAAAGAGTGATAACAAACAGACGATTCAATAAGAGACACGTTAGCCGTTTCATAGTTTGCCTATTTGGGTGTTGTATTAAACTGGAACAAGATACAAAACAGCTGAAAATGTAAAGTTTGTCCTCAGGGTGGCACTAGACCCATTGGTTCATTAACATCTAACTGGTCCATCCTCTGGAGGTCAGGATCAGGATCGGGACGTTTCATGATCTGAGCAGTGTCGGCCCACAGCTTCTGGGATGTGACAGATGACTTCCGTCCAACTCCGTCTGTGTTTCATATCAACAGAAATGAAAGCCATAAATGTTCCTGAATGATGAACAGAAACACATCAGTTTGACTTCCCTCTCAGTGATTACTGTCTGGAGAGCTGACGGTAACAATGAAGAAGAGCAGGAGAGTTTATTGTCATAGATAATGAAAAACGATATTTATTGTTTGCTCAGTAGCTGTGAGGACGTCGAGCAGCAGATTGATACAGAGAGCTGGGTGAGTCTCAGTGTGAGCAGCAGCAGGGTGAAATCCCTCCATCTCCTTTTGTGTCTCACAACAGGAAGTGAACTCAGGAGTTGATATATGTTGAATCAGATTCTTGAATTCAGTCATGTTTAAATGTGAATTCATTATTCATATCAGTTATAGATCAATCTGCAGGCTGATGGATGTGTTGTACTGTCAGGGCTATACAGTGAAAGCACACATGGTTGGATTGATGATTCCCAGCAGTGGCCTGAGGAATGTGTCCTTTATATTCCCAAATCATTTAATAATATTTTTGTTTATTTGTCAGTGTCATGTCATCAACAACACAATAGTTGAGTTTCCTTCCAAATGTAGCATAAATCTGAACCAAATTTCCAGAACCTCATGAAAATAAAACGTGACCTGCTGCTTGTTTCATCCACTGCTGCTGTGTGAACATGGGTCCACTGGTTGATAAACAGCTGGTGGAGCTAATGAACAGCTGGTGGAGCTAATAAACAGCTGGTGGAGCTAATTCTCCAGTCGCTGCCATTAAACAATCGCAGAAGAAGAAGAGGACACAACAAGATGACATCATTAAAGAGCTCCAGTCGAAGCTCAAACGATGGAGAACCATGTGGAGAACCATGTGGAGAACATGATGGAAACATGACATTTGTGTTAGTCTCATGTGTTCATGTGAGGAAGGTTACAGCCTCCTCATCACTGTTTTCAGCCCTTCACTTTGAGTCACAGCTTCATGTTCTTCATCAAGTCTGTTTCTGGTTTCATCCACACAAATCTTTCAAATTTCCAGTTTTTCAAGTTTCTTTATGTGCAAACTGAAACATGCTGAGTGTCTTTCAGTTAGAACACAAATACACTTTTCCTTTCATCCTGGTTTTAATTAATTTGAGATGAACAATGAAATATACAAATTGGTGGCACCCCCTCTTCTCAGAGTCGCAGCTCAGTCTAATCAAACACACTGATGTCGAACATCTACAGTCAGAATCAGTGAAACCGTTTCTGATGATAGTGGTATATATTAAATATATATTAAATACATCTTAAATAACTTCAGATGTTTGAAATGTTTTCCTCAGTATCAAAAGTCATTTTCCCAAATAAACCTGTCCTAGATCACTCAGTAACAAACACTCCACCATTGATGAGCTGATTACAAATATGATTCTGCTGTGATGACTAATTGGACCAAGTCTGTTCTGGTGTTGGTCAGTTGGTGACAGTGAAGCTGTGTGTGAGAAAATACTGTTGGAAACAGAAAAGCTGTGTGTTTGTGTCGTTATCACATCTACATGTCCTCCACATGATTTACTCTGAAGCAGCGACCTTAATGAGTGTTTGACTGCAGTTTAAATGTCTAAATCAACTTTAATTGGACTGTGAATCAAATGAAACTGGATTAACGTCCTACAGACATGAACTCTCTGCTTCTTCGCTCTGTTTGTTTTACAGAATGAATGTGTGAAATCAAACTGACACATTTATACGGTGCACAGGCTGTGTGCACCGTATAAACTCATGGCTTTGCATTTGGTGAGCGTAAACAGTGATGAGTGTGATATTTCTCTCCTGTAATGAAACACAGTGCATTGAGTTGTTTTAAGGTGGAATGAGCAGCGTGAGAGTACAGGGCATCTCTTTAGTGAAGCATGATGCTCGATCTGTCGATCTCCAGGGAAGAACATGCTTTGTTCTGATAAAAAGACCCATTTTTACCTTCAGATTCTGTGCCAGTTGTTCCAGTCTCAGGCTTCAGTACCGTCAGGTTTGATGTCTGAAGAACGTAAAGGCAGTAATCTAAACATGGTTTGACTTGGAGAAGAGTCATGTGTACACAAGATCCTATCATCTGCATAAGCTTAAACTTTGGCAATTAAAAAACATGATTTAGGGTTGGGAAAGATGTTTGTTTCTTTGATTACTAAACAACTCAGCACCTTCAGTGTTATCCAATAAAGTATTACATTACTGTCATTATAGAGGTTAATGTCATAAATAGTTTTTTCTCAGGATGTGATGTTTGTGGTGATTTCTGTCCTCAGGTCAGTGAGCTGGAGTCCATGATGAAGCACATGCAGAAAGTTCTGGAAGAGGAGCTGAGTGGTGAGTTTGAACACATACACATTAAAGTACATATGCACAGGGTATATTCACAATGTATATACTGTACACACTGGGTACATGAACATAGTACTTTGTACTCAGAATGAACTTAAATACACTGAGAAATAATATGATACTCAGTTATTTCTTACTGTTTTGCATTTAAACTCATTTTACTTTTCTTTTCCAGTTAAAGCAAATTATTTATTGTTGGAACAAATCAGCTGATGTTCAATATTCAGCTCAGTGTTGATGCAAAGCAACAAACTGAAATAAACATCAATTATTACTGAATGTGCAGACGGCTGACATTAAAACATAACTTTCATTTGAAAGTGAAGCAAAGATTTGAAATTGAATCTAAAGGGGCAAACACACACACACACACACACACTCACACACACACACACACACTCACACACACACACACACACACACACACACACACACACACACACTCACACACACACACACAGACACACACACACACACTCTCACACACACACACACACACACACACACACACAGACACACACACACACACACACACACTCTCACACACACACACACACACACACACACACACACACACACACACACAGTTTGAAGGTCAATCAGAAACCAAACTCCCACACAGAGACGGGATTTTACAGCTCTGAAAGTCATCGCGGGATCAATTACTTTAAGTTTTGTTGTGACGATTGTGAACAGTAGAAATACAGCGTTCAAGGTCAGATCCCTCCCCAGCAGCATGGTGCAGTTAATAAGTCTGTCCTTCCTGTCCAGACAAATGTTAATGACTGGATGTTTATCCCTGCAGTCATTTCCTTCTCTCCTCTTCTTCATCACATTCTCCTCCCTCCGTCCTTTCCTTTTTTTTGCCTCCACTTACTGAGCGTATTCGTCCTCCTCTCAGTCGTCAGTTCCTGTTGACTTGGTTCAGTCACAATCTGTCCTCTGCTGTGAAACCTGCTCGTCTCGCTCCACTGACCTCAGAACAGAAAGACCCTGAACAGCTCAGCCGGAGATGAAACTTCGTTCGTCCTCCGACTTCCTCTGCTGCTTCTTTACACAAACAGTTAAAAACTATAAAATGATCCTGAACAGCTTCACCAGAAGGCTTAAAGGATCCATTTAACATGTAGGAGAGTCTTCTTCTTCTTCTCTTTTTAAACATCTTTTTTTCCTTCAGTTTTGGTTGGCGACATTGTGGAAGTACTTTGTACATGTGGACATGTTAGTATTATTTTATGAAACATGTTAATGTACTGTGAAATAATCAGGTACAGTTTTATAACTGTGATCAATTCATCGTTAAAGTTATTTATCAAGAATAAAAAAAAAAATTCTGTCTCCGATTTTCACAGTAAACTGAATCTCACGAAGACCAAATTGAAGACCAAACAATGAATCAAATAATTGATGAAATGGTAGATTAATTGATTGTAGATAATCAGTAGTTAATACCCAAATTAAACTGAATTTAACAGATAAACATGAAGTGCTGGAGGAACAAGGAGGTTTCTTACTAAAACATAAAACTATGAAAAAGAGGAAATTAGAAATAAAGACCTGGATCTCTCTGTCGGTGAGGTCGAAGCCGCTGTTGGAGAAACTATTATTATTCTGCTTGACTTGTTGTAGCTCTGTGAAGAGAAAACATACAGTTGATTTATTCTAGTTTAATGGAAATGTGTCATTTAGATGCAAATCAAAGCGGCACATTTGAAATGTTTTGGCATCAGAATAAAAAACTGCTAACATTTAAATTCATTCAAATTGCTCTGTGTCAGTTTTGTAGTCTTTTTAAATTAGATATGAGATTGAAAATGTTGAAGACAATTAAATTACAAGTTGATGTAAATATTTTCAACGGAAACACACAAACCGACACACACTACCAGGCTTTTCATTTGAAACACCAGCGCATGTTTATTTGTATTTATTCATGAATGCACAGTGGTTCTATGTATGTACACACTAGTGTTCACACATGCTGGTTGTTATGGTTACAACAGCTGTCTGTCTTCATGTTTACTCTGTTTTATTCATTTGTCTTCAGGGCTTATTTCTAGTCCTGTTAGTGGTGATAAGGTCAGCCTGTCTGTCGGTCCAACACTTCGGACTGTAGCTCTGCAGATTTCTGGATCCGATTTTTCATGATGATGGAAGCAGTGAAAGCAGTTGAAATGTCAATTGAAGAGTAAAAGATGAATGGAGTTGAAATGTCAGCTGATGTGCAAATACTGAAAGCAGTTGAAGCGTCAGTTCAAGAAAGAGATGAAAGTAAGAAATACTGGTCAAAGAGTAAGAGATGAAAGCAACTGAATTGTCAGTTGACGAGATAAAAGCAGTGGGAAGGTGCTAACATGACAATGGGTGATGAAGTGTAAGATCTAAAATAGGTTGAGCTGTCAGTTGAAGTAATTGTTGAAAGCAGTTGAAGTGTCAGTGAAGTGTACATGTACACGAGCATTTCGTTTTCCTGGACTGTAGCTTTAAAGAGCTGTTTTCTCTGTGAGGTCATCAGCTCGTTAACATTCCGAGCTCGTTAACATTCCGAGCTCGTTAGCATTCCGAGCTCGTTACAGCTCAGAGTTTCTTATAATCAGCAGCCTCGTTAAGATTCAAAGATCGGGAAGACTCCTAACCTGTGGAGACTTGAAATGTATTTAACTAAGACATCACATCTGAAGAATAATAGTAAATAATTAATAATTAATAAAGTATTAATAATCCCATCAGATCACCTCCACAGACCTCTATGAAGAGGGACGGCAGAGACCACAGAGATACAGCTGAAAATACAGGATTTTAAATAAAATGTGTGATGCTTTGTAATATCATTCTGTTCGTCATTCTTCATTCTGTTGTTTCTGTCTGTAAACCAGGAGACCCAGCAGAGCCTGAGGCCCCTCAGAGCCCTCAGGGGCCTCCGACGATCAACAGCAGCCTACTGGAGACCAGAATCCAACACCTGAGAGAGTGAGTCTGGGGGGGGGGGGGGGTTTATTACACCTGATGTACTTCTGTTATTGGAGTTGAACACCATGACAACTCTAATGTGTCAGAGTATCAATGCAGTCGGCGTAGTTTGAATATTTTCCTTCCTTCTCTTGAGCAAGGCAGTAAAACCCCAGCAGCTCACAGTGATGAGTCTGCTCTCTGGTCCTGCTCATTCAGGATTAAGTAGCCTTGTCTCCTAATATTTTCTTCATATACTGTTAAATTATTGTTTTCCAAATCCTGTTGTGGTGACAAACACCATCACTGCACAGAGGCAACGTCGTGAATGAAGCTCTACGTTACTACAGAACATTTCCTCATTATGTTGATAGAAAATATGATCATGTTTCCTGCATGACACAGTTGTAAGCAGTCCTCATGTACCTGTATCATGTCAGTGATGTTTTACATGGAGTTTATATAGAGTTTACTTATATTTAGAGTAGCTAAAGAGTTGCATTCTTCTTGCATTTTCGTTTTGTTATTCTGTTTTTATACAGTTTTTATACATTTCTTCTTTCATAACATGTTATTTAATGTAAAATACAGTTATAAAATGTAGATGTAGCACAAGGAGGGCGACAGCTGCATTTCTGACCTTAACTTTGACCCTGACTTTGCGCAGCGCTCACTTCTCCTCTGCAAGTTTCCTTTTGGTTTGAGGTATCAGCTCAGAGCTGTCTCTCTGCGAATAATCCAATTATTCCAGACAAACATCTTGCCTGAAGCTGCAGCATGTTGCCGTGTGGATCAGAGCGTGCTATGAACCAGATTCAGTTTGTTTGTGCAGATTAAAATGAAAGAAACCAGAATAAAAACAAACACAACAATAAAAAACAAAGATCTTATAATAACTTCTTCACTCCAAAAAACAACAGAGACAATTTAACATGACAACAAACATTTGGGCAAATTGGAATGAAGTGTAAGACACACACAAACACAGAAAAGTTGGATACAGAAGAAATTTATAGAAACCAAAATCCATCAAACGTTCTCTCTGTGCGCCCCCCCCCCCCCCCCCCCTCTCTGATTAGATCTCACCTGCTGAAACAGGTGGGGGATGATTTGTCTAATGAGGGAAGGTTCATGCAGTTTGACCACAGTGTGAGATCACCTGAAGAACATTCTTCAAACTAAAGCTGCAGATGGATCCACAAACCGTCCTGCGGCAAATCCTTCATGTTCAGACTCAGAGCAGCAGTGGATGTTTCTAACAGAGTTGTGTGTGTATCACAGCCTGATATATCTTATTAGTATTATTATTATTAATAATCCCATCAGTGAGCCTCACTGTGTTCCTTCATCACCATGAACACACACACTGCAGTTTATCTGGACTCACACACACACCGTCCTGCTGCCACAAACACTCACCAGAGCTCCACATGTGGATTCATCCGCCGCTGAAAATAGTCCCCAACAGATGCACTATTTCCTGCTGTTAGTTTGGAGGAAACGACTGAGCCTTTTTAAAGTTTTTAAAGATTGACGTCTTCAGTAGGAACCAATGGGCTAAGAGCTGAGAGACACAGACAGGAAGTGAGACAGGAAGTGAGACAGGACTGAGAGATGGACTCATTTAGTGTGTTTCCATCCACCTGTTTTTATTCACATTTTTAATTTGCACATAAAACACCCCATAAAGTTGTTTGTGGATCAAACCAGAAACAGAATGAGTGAATAAATGCTGACGGACATGAAGCTGTGACTGAAAGTGAAGAGTAATTATTGCTGAGGGGAAATTTAAACCTGCTGCTCTCCTCTGATTGGCTGATGGTGGAAGGTCGAGTCATCTGATTGGTCAGGTGGCAGGGGTTGATGAAGCTGAGAACCTGGTGCTCCCCTCCTCCTAGGGTCAGTTTGTCACCATGGCAACAACATCAGGTGCACACACACACACACACACACACACACACACACACACACACACACAGCTGCTCCGTGTGGGAATTAAAGGCTGTCAGCTCCTCATAAAACACACAGAGGAGGGGGAGGAGGAGGAGGAGGAGGAGGAGGTCTGAGAAGGACAGTTTAGTGTTTAGCTTCAGCTGCTGTTGTCTGTTGGGTTCCTTCATGTTCCTTCATGTTCCTTCATGTTCTCTCTGGTGTTCTGATTTCAGAGCCTCAAGAGATGATATTTTTTATTGAAAATGATCATCTGTTGGGACGTTTAAAGCTGTGGAGGAAAAGACGAACAAAGTCTCGCCGTGACGGAAACACGAGCAGCTTTATTGTTGCTGACATTAGACTGAAAATCTGTTCATACATTAGCCGTCATTAACTGAGAAGTAATAAACTTTGATTAGAAACAGGAGCTGTGCTTCTTGTTTGATCTGACTATAGAATAACAGACATAATTAAGAATGAAGCATTCCTTTACTTCACATGACAAACAGAATATATCCGTCATGTGAACCTAATCTGTCTGTGTCCGTATGTATGGAGTTCATACAGTACGTACATGTATGTGTCCGTACGTATGGAGTTCATACAGTACATACATGTATGTGATTACTCGTTACAGCAAAACAAAATCACCAGCATTGATTTAAACTTTCACAGAGGTGTGTGAACCAATCGGGGCCGAGACTTCGATCTGCTCAGAGACAAAACAGGAAATGGAGGGAAGGAAAAAATGGGCGGGGCCAACAAATGACTGCGTCACCACCACGATCCTGTGGATGTTGGACAAAACAAGCCGGTAGTCAGCAGGAAGTAGAAGTATGTGTTTGTTGTTTAGTGCACAGCTCACTGGTTCACTACACATCGTGAGCGGATCTCCTGACTCCTCCTACAAAGTGTCACCTCACCACACTTTTTAAACGTAGCTGTCAGAACGTTTCAATTCAGGTTTGTGCATCGATGCTGAATTGTTCAAAATGCATCTAAGAATCATTTTTTTCTTTCTTGAATATCGTTTTGTTTCAGACGTTAATCCTTCGATCAGAGCCGGAACGTTTGGAATCAATAAATCGCCGGTCTTTGTTCCGATGGTGTTAATACAGAAAGTTTGTCTCGTCTCAGATTAGCTTTTTGTTCCCAGCAGCCTCACCTGACAGCAACTTTACAATTAGATAAAACATTTGAATATTTGAAATATGATTCAAACACAACGAGACGTTTTACTGCCTGTTCCATGACAGTAAACAAACTTTACCTACAATATAATCCTCTTAATCTACGAAACACGCCTGCTATCAGACACAATTGTAAACTTGTTTCTCTCCACCCTCCACTCTAACAGCTGTCTGTGGGGGAGGGGCATTCGTATTTGTATTTTTACCACATTTGACCCACAAACACAGTTACATACACCTCTACAGCTTCAGCACTCTCAGACGTCAGCAGGTGTAAGTATTTCTTTTGGCTGACGTGAGCAACAGAGACAGCCGTCAGCTGACCTGAGAGCTGCTGTCTGATGGACTGAGCTCCACCCTGTCAGTCATAACACCTCCCCCAGGAGGAGGAGGAGGAGGAGGGGGTGGAGGTGATATGGAGTCAAACAGCCCAAACATCTTCAGATATTCAGCAGGTCAAAACTGTTGATTTGAACTGTCATGTTAACGACAGGGAGGAAACACACACACACACACAAACAATTTTATGTCTTTCTATCCATGTGAGGTCCTTGATTATTACCCTAACTGGGGGGACATGGGCTGTTTGTGGGTTCAGACTTTGTTTAAGGTTAAAATAGGGTTTAGTGTTGACGTCGTGATTTGTTAAGTCAGTAGTCTGGTATAGAAACACACACACACACACAGATATTGTCATCACTCAGATTCAGTGTGTACAGAAACAGCAGGTCACATGATAAAACACACATAGACCAGACGACCTGCTGCTGTGAATCCATCTGAGAGTCTGTGTGTTGATTCAGTCCATCAGTCTCTGTGATGTCTCCTGGACGTCTCAACACTTCTGAGACAAAGTGCCACATTTTACAGCTTATTTTAAGGCCTGATTTTATGTAAAAATATGTGGCAATGCTCAGTTTGTAGATTTTAACTCTGATTGTCCTGAAAGGACATCACAGCAGTGATGTTGAATATAATAATAACTCTCTTCATACCTGCAGTATGTTTATATACGTTATGTTGATTAACACCTGAGCGTGTCCTCCCTGCAGGTCTGTCTGCAGCCGTCTGGGTTCAGACGTCTTCCAGAGGCTGTATGAGGACCTGAAGGAGGCCAGACGGCGTGATGACGGCGTGACGAAGACTCTGAAACACCTGGAGGACAAACCTGATGATGGTTTCCAGGTGGACCAGCTGCTATTCTACGAAGAAGAGCTACAGAGAGTGAGACAGCTGCAGGAGGACAGACCACCTGTCTGACTGTTTGGCAGCAACAACCAGATTAGTTGTATCACACGTGAACTATGAGCTGTAACATCAGTAAAATGTAATAAATACCAGTGATACTGTGATACTGCCACATTTATTCTAGTACAAGTTCTGAATATTGCAGACAGTGATTCGTCTGCTGTGCTTGTTTAAATGCAAACTGAACAAAGAAGAAGAAGTAAAAAAGTAGGTCAGCAAACAAAAACCGAGAGCTCAGATCAGGGTCCCCCGAAGGGCTTTATATTCACCACGAGATCATCAGAGTCAGGAACCACCAGGGGTCATGAGGCCTCCTTAAAACTGCAGCAGGAACACAAACTCTAACATCATCTTTACCACAAACAGCTCTTGAGGCTCAGTTCTGTCGTCTTGTTAGAAGAAAAATCAACTGAAAGTAAAACTGTGATGTTTTTTTACCTGAAATAATGCAGGGGGGGGGGGGCAGTCCAGCCCACCTGCAGGCTTTCTCTCAGGCTCTGATACGGTTTTTATCAAAGTATCATCGAGGTGTCTTTTGTTCGTCTTGAAATTATTCGATTTTCAAGATGTAGACATTTTACACAAGTGGATCTCAGTGGGCTTAATGAGCCCTCAGTTTGACTGATAAGGGACAGATTAGGCATTTACCACCTGACCGTTCATAATTGGTTAAAAAGAAATCAGCAGCAGAAAGGCAGTGATTCAATTCACAGGAAATAAGGCCAAAGGTGAAGTTTTCCATTCGTTTTGGCTCCTTTTGTTCAGTGTGTTGTTGAACAGGCGTTTCTATTGAATTGAGTGTGAAGCAGAACCTGCCTGATTCCTGACAGGGTGATGACGCTTCCTGCTGAGATCAATCACAGTTTACAGACGTGAAACAGGCTGCAGGTGACAGTTGTGGTGCCTCTCCAACAGGTTGCGGGGGCTCAGAGCGAAATCCGTGTCAGCATCTTTGTTTGGTCTGATGTTCCAGACAAATCCGGTTTCTTACAGTGAAACCGTCAGTCGGCCTGTTAAATATTCCGCCTTCACTTCGTCAGCAGCTGACAGCGACCATGAAACTGCATCCTGTCTGTCATTTAGTGACATAAATGACAAAAAGAGTCTCCCACTGTCTGAGAGTGAAAGTTGTTCGTGGATGAAACCAGAAACAGACTCGGTGAATAAATGAAGCTGTGACTCAAAGTGAAGAGCTGGAAACAGCGAAGAGGAGGATGTGACCTTCCTCTCATGAGCACATGTCCCGGCTTGTTTTCTTTATTTTTTGCAGTTCTGTATGACTGAAGGTCTGTACGAGGAAGAGGAGGAAGGAACAAGACGTTCACTTCACCTTCTTTTTGTTCATTACAAACTGACAATATGTTCTTCTGGTTGCTTTTTGTCCTCTTATATATACATATATATATATATATATATATATATGTATATATAATATTAGAATATTTAGCTGTTAAACTGTGTCAGGCAACTGCAGCACGATTCAAATGTAATAAGATGGAAGTCGGTCAATGCTAATGAGACGTCTCTGATGTGAAGAGGTTTGAAAAGAAGAGATCATCGCAGGAGAGAAGTTAACTCAGACCCTGAAACCATCTCGTGTGATTTGAAATCTCCATCAAACAGACGAAGGACGATGAATAATTTGATATACGTTGGTGATATTATTGATATTTCTTGAGAAACTCTTGAGAAACTCTTGAGTTCGTGCCCCCCCCCCCCCCCCCCAAGCTGTAATGAGGTCTACACCCTTGAACGAGGGAGCTGAGCCTGGAGGTGGTCTACTTTCCAACCCTCACCTGTAGTCTCGAGCTGTGGGTTCGGTCAGAGACCTCAGACAGGCGGATGTGGGGGTGTACCTAAATGTTGATGACGCCTCGGTGACCTTGAATGTCTCTTGCAGCTTTAAGCCGGCCTGTTTTCCCGCTTCACAACACAAACCTTCTGTTTAACTTCAGACTTCTTCTCTGAGAAACAATTCAACCCTTAACTTCCTCTTTCCATCTGTTGGGGCTCAGCGTGGAATCAAAGCGACAACATTTCTCGCTTCTGGTTTTGTGTTGTTGGGTCTGTGGGGGGGTCGGCCTCTGTCACGGCTGTGTGGAGCTCAGTGGGCAGAGAGAAGCTCAAACCCTGCCAGCGGTTGGGGGTTTAGATCCCACTGGGAGCTGGTTTGGATGAAAGGTTCAACTAAACAACAGATGTTTCTGGTTTTCACACCAGAAAATGTTTCCAGCAGCAGAGAAGCATCCAGGAGTTAAAGCTGCTCCCAGTTTGTCAAACGACTGTGAATTAACCAAAAGGGACAAACAGAAGAATGTCTGTCTTCACCTGTTTAATTTGTCCACTACTTTGGTTTGAGACTGAATACCTGTAAAACTAAGGACATTCAGCCTCAGCTGGACCTCAAGTGTTTACTGCTAATTAGCAAATGGCATGCTAACACGTCAAACTAAGATGGTGAACATGACAAACATTATACCTGCTAAACATCAGGAGTCGGCTGCAGCAGCTGTTCATGAGTTCAAACTGAGTTTTATCATCAGACTGAGACTAACTAGTTCTGACGGAGAGATTAGCTGTTACTAAATATTTACAGCCACTAACTGCAGCTGTAGCTCCACTGTGTCTGCGTGCAGCTTCAAACTTCAAACTGTCAAACTGCAGCTCAGCAGTTCAGGAAGACGTCGTCTCACACTGACAGAAGCCGGTTGAAGTCTGTAATGATAAATCATTGTTTTTTATCTCATCCTGTAAAACAGAGAGCAGAAGCTTTGTGCTCGGTGACAAACAGATAACGAGTCTTTATCACATGAGTTCAGCTTCCAGCATCGGAGTGAAAGTGAAGCCTCAACATGTTAAACAGCAGCTGGAGGTTTGATCCTCACAGTGGAGACGAGCTTCTGACACACATCTGAAGTCCAGGAGGTCCAGTAACAGTCACACACACACACACACACACACACACACACACACACACACACACACACACACTCACACACACACACACACACACACACACACACACACAATCTGTCGAACCCGGAGGCAGCTGCAGATGTTAGAACGTGAAACGTCCCGTCACAACAACCTGCAGTCTGTTCAGTTGAACTATGAAAGTGTTATCTGGTAAATAAGCAGTGAGCTGATCCCGGAGCAGATCCAACTGTTTGTACCTCAGTGATGGATCACGATTTCGGGACATTTCTCTGATGACGTTCATCCTCCGGGATGCTTCTGGAAGTTTCCACAGATCGATTCATGACAAGATGCCGTGAATCAGACGATAAATCATAAATCAGTTCAGGATTTAATAGTTAGACCCGGTGTTCTTCAGTAAATCTGGTTTATTTTCAGGAAACTCTGTCTCATGATGCGTTACCATGGAAACGTGTCTCTCCAGACTAACCTGGTCCTGATTTTCTCTATTATAGAAATACTATTATTAATCAATATGTTCTGTTGTTCCCTCCTGTTTTGATAAATGTGCAGAAAATAAATAAATAAACAAATAAATACACAAAACAAACACGATAAAATGACACAAAGCCAATAAAAACTAATAATAATAATAATAATGAGACTCATGCTGCTGGTTATTATCTCTCCTCAAAGAATAGAATGAAATACAGCAGATCATTGATGGTATCCTCACACACACACTCACACTCACACACACACACACTCACACACACACACACACACTCACACACTCACACGCACACACACACACACACACACACACACTCACACTCACACACACACACACACACACACACACACTCACACACACACACACACACTCACTCACACACACACACACACACACTCACACACACACACACTCACACACACACACACACACACACACACTCACACACTGGGAGTCTGTAATTGGACTTCAGCTCATATCAGAGGCGTCTCTGTCCGTCCCCTGGTGAGTTATGGTGAGTGTAATTAACACACTCACTGGTCCACTGGTATGTGTGTGTGTGTGTGTGTGTGTGTGTGTGTGTGTGTGTGTGTGATGGATCTTATAGATCTGTGTGTGTTCTCGTGTTAGGAGGTTATTGCTGGAGGGTCTCAGGTGTGAAGACCAGACGAGCTGAGTAGAGACTGTCAAAATAAAAGCCCCTGACTGGCAAAAGACTTGAGGGACAAAATAAAACCTAAATAAAGTTTCATCAGCACTTTAATTTATTTCCCTCGCTGATGGTTCAGCATTAACACACACACACACACACACAGGTTTGTACTTATATACTTGTGAGAACTGTCATTGATATGATTGATTATATATATATGATAGTTTTCCTTGTTTAAAGACACACACTCTCATGTCATCTGAAGTTTATGTTCTACTAGAAACTACTTTATATAATAAATATATAAATATAAATATACTACTAATATAATATTTTACTGTGTCGACACATTTCTACTCTTTCTGAAAAGAGGATCATGTTTTTAGGACTGAGGACTTCACCTGTTGACTTGTTTTGCTCGGCTGATTTATTCTTTGTTATTTAATAAACCTGAACTCTCGCCGTTAAACCCGATGAGACGCTGCATTTGAACGTCAGTCCAGCACTGACCTCATTATCTTCAGGATGTCCTGTTAGTGAAGAAACCCTCCTCTAAAGTTTAAATATTGTGTTAACTGTCCAATTACCTCGTGAAAGCGTCCAGCAGCTGCTGAAGGTTTTAATACGGATGATGATGGAGGATCAGACGCCAGCTGAGACCAGGAGGACTTCAAATATCAGCTGTTCATGTTGAGCAGAAGAAGGTGACGAGACATTCTGACAGTTTTCATTTCACACTGAAGTATTAGTACTTTTACTTCAGTAAAGGATGTGAATACTTCCTCCACCACTGATGAGACATTTCTCGTGCACATATAAAGACACACCTGCGTATGTATTCTGAGATATACATGAACTACAGGAAGTTAGTTAATGAGTTAACTCGAAAGACGTCGAGCAGAAGATGAACGAGTGAGTGCTGAAATAAACTTTGATAAATGAAGTTATGATTCTGTGGTTTGTTGAAACTAAAGATGAACTTAGTCTAAAAGAGGAGGAAGACAACCTCTCAGACTCCAGTGTTCATCCCAAACTTCTCACCGTTCTCACAAGGTCAGAGTTTCTCTCAGCTCCATGCATATTTCATCATTTCATCATTCATAAATCAGCTTCCCGTCCTGAGAGCTGCAGGACTCGAAACGACACTTTATTCTTTTCGTTTTAGCAGCGCGTCCGCCGGCTCTCCGCGTCCCAATTTAAATAAAGGTTAGCGAGCGGCAGAGAGTCGGCTGCTCGCTGGCCTTTACCAACTCTCGGCTAACACGACTTCATTTGAATTTATGAATGTCGATGCCCTTTAATTGCTGCTGGTTTAAATGTGCCCTTTGTTCCCACTTTTTAAATACCAACACCCTTTTCTACCAGCGCTGTCAGGTCACCGCTCGGCTGCCGGCTCCCTGTGAGAAACACTAAATACAGTTTGTTCAGGGTCATTAAACACATCACCAAGACATTCCTGATTTCATTCGTTCAAACCTGTTGCATCACTGTTTTATGATTATGTTATTAATGTGATCACTTTATCCTCAACATATTATATCTGCTGCCCTTAAGTCCTCACATTTCCCTTAAATAGAAAAATGAGGGTTCAGAGGTGTTATTAATAACATTAATGATTACTCTGTCGTGACGGTGAGTCAGCGTGATCAATACTCATCAGCTCCATCTTTACTGCAACATGAATATGAATTATAATCCACTTTTACACTTTTACACATATTTCGTCTTGTTGTTCCTGATGTTTGAGCTTCACTGTGCAGAATGACGTTTTCAGCTGCTCAGTTTCTCTGAGCTCATTGGACATCAGATTCTCAGGGGCGGGCCTACGAGCGTGATTTGTGACATCACAAATAGTTTGGAAGCCAATCCTGGTTCAATATTCAACTCGTCCAGCAGTTCAACTTATATCTATAGATTCTGGATTTTAATGAAGGAGAAGGAGTAGATGTCATTTCAAATTATTTCAAGGACTTTTATTGTGAAAAGACGATATCAGACAGAAATGATGAATCAAAGTAGAGATTTATTTATATAGTACTTCTCTGTGGACTCTGGTCCTCGTACAGTAAACAGAAAGCCTCTCTCAGCTCCTCTGTGCTCTACATGTTGCTCTGAGGTTGCGTCACGTTGCCACACAGTCTGACTGAAGCAATCTGCTCCCATGAAATTGGGTAGAGAGATGAAAAAATTCTGCCATCAAGATGCTCTTCACCATTTTCCAAAGCTGTTTCCATCGGTGACGAGGACTCCTGCTGCTGAGCCCGAGGCTGCTGCAGTCTGACTGCTTGTTTCTACGTGGAACTTCCTGCTGATGATTATTCAGACGGAAACTGTCCAAACTCTGAGGGGCACTTTTCTGACTCACCATCAAACTGTCAGGATCAGATTCCAAACCTGCAGCAGAAAAACCTCCCAACAGCTCAGTTTAGTCAAACCGTTCAACAGAGCCTCTGTCTTTGATTTGACGTACGAAGCTGGACCTGCACAACCTACCTAACCTAACCCACGTTAAAGAAAACAACAGATTTTCATA
Source organism: Enoplosus armatus (assembly GCF_043641665.1). Taxonomy (NCBI): domain Eukaryota; kingdom Metazoa; phylum Chordata; class Actinopteri; order Centrarchiformes; family Enoplosidae; genus Enoplosus; species Enoplosus armatus. The sequence goes on along the minus strand of NC_092188.1, from coordinate 827,621 downwards.
CTCATTTCTTCTCATTTTGGTTTTACGTGTTCAGGTTCAGAAGGAGGAGGAGGAGGAGGAGGAGGAGCAGGAGGTGGAGGAGGAGGAGCAGGAGGAGGATGAGGGGCAGGAGGAGGACGAGGAGGAGGAGGAGGTGGAGGAAGAGGAGCAGGAGGAGGACGAGGGGCAGGAGGAGGACGAGGAGGAGGAGGAGGTGGAGGAAGAGGAGGAGCAGGAGGAGGAGGGGGGAGGAGGAGCAGGAGGTGGAGGAGGAGGAGCAGGAGGAGGACGAGGGGCAGGAGGAGGACGAGGAGGAGGAGGAGGTGGAGGAAGAGGAGGAGCAGGAGGAGGAGGGGGGAGGAGGAGCAGGAGGAGGGGCAGGAGGAGCAGGAGGAGGAGGAGCAGGAGGAGGAGGAGGGGCAGGAGGAGGAGGTGCAAATGAATATATAAAAATACATACGAACATATCAGGGGATATTTTACTGTACGAGTACTTTTACTTTTGACCCGTTGAGTACATTCTGCTGATAATACTTCTGTACTTTTACTTGAGTAGTATTTTGAATGCAGGACTTTTACTTGTACTTTTACATTGTTGTATTGGTACTTTAAGTTAAGTAAAAGATGTTAATACTGATCAATAGAAGCCACGAGGGAGTTCCTTTAAAATAGACAGAAAGAAACGTGAAAATGAGGCGGATGATTAAAGGATTGATGGATTTGACCGCTGCTCTAATTAAACCCAGCAGACGTCCCATTTAACGGACACATAAAGGTTTTTAATTTGCTGCAACACCAAAACCTCATTTATCGATGGCTGGGAGGTGTTTTCAGATCATTTGCTCCTGAATATTTCTGAATATTTCCATCTTTGGCCCAAAGCTAATCTACTTTTCCAGGCAGAGAAACGTCTGAAAGCAGGCAGTTAAAGAAGCCAACAGGTGACCTGCAGCGTGAAGAACCACAGGTGGAGTCTGTGGACAGGAAACACCTTCAGGTTCAAGTCTGTTTTCAGATGAATAAAAGATGACATTTGGCTCGTTGAGCTGCAGTCGCCCTCCGATGGTTTACATCCAGAATGATGCATCTGTTTGCTTCGCAGCTTCAGCGTCCTGGCATCACATCTGGGGAAAAGGACGATTGGTTGTGGTTCTGGTTCAGAACAGCGTCTACACTCACACATGCTGTGAATCCTCAGCTTTCCTCATCTGGTTTTGGCTCGAAGTTCGAACAAAAGCGCAAAGTATTTAATCAGCTGTCAGACTGCTGGAGCGAAAATAAAATGAAAATATTAAAAATGTGAGAGAGAAATGAAGAAAAGCAGAAAGTGTCAGTTTGATAAAAGACGTCAGAGAATTTACAGTTTTTATAAATTAAACAGATATTTGATGTAAAGTGTTGCTTGTGTGTTTGTAGCTGTAGACTGGAAAAAATCCTGAGTCAAGACCAGCAAGTCAAGACCAGCAAGTCAAGATCAGCAAGTCGAGACCAACAAGTTGAGACCAACAAATCCAGACCAACAAGTCAAGACCAGCAAGTCAAGACCAGCAAGTCAAGATCAGCAAGTCGAGACCAACAAGTTGAGACCAACAAGTCCAGACCAATGAGTTGAGATCAACGAGTCGAGACCAGCAAGTCCAGACCAACAAGTCCAGACCAACGAGTTGAGATCAACGAGTCGAGACCAGCAAGTCCAGACCAACAAGTCCAGACCAACAAGTCCAGACCAACGAGTTGAGATCAACGAGTCGAGACCAGCAAGTCCAGACCAACAAGTCCAAACCAACAAGTCAAGATCAACGAGTCGAGACCAACAAGACAACAAAAAACAAAAACAAAATTAACAAAACTAATGAATAATTATTAGTTTAAAATAAATTAGTATTTTTTTATTTTGTCAAGTTGTAAATCATCAGATTCACAACTCAAGACTGACTCGAGTTCAAGTCATGTGACCTGAGTCGACACCTGTGAGTTGTAGTTTTGTAAATAAAGCTCATTGTTCTGTTTAGTTCTTCTTCTGATGATGACGTTTGGTTTAAAAAGTGATCTGAAAGCTTTTAAAGAGCATCGAGCAGCAGTGAGTTGAAGCTGAAGTCTGTCACGAGACAATCTGCACAGGTGGAAGTCAGATTAAAGATTATCCAGGTGACGCTTCCACCGTCTGTAATACATCAACTGCAGCAGGAGAAACGGGGAGACGGAGATATTTCATAGACAAACTGGTTTCTAAAGTGATCAGTCAAATAAATCATAGATTGTTTCCTCATACCTACTGTGGGCACAATTTTATCTGGTTCTCATTTCTTCAGGAGGCTGTTTGAAGGATGTCAATAAAGGTTCTCACAAGTATAGTGGTACTAATGTGTGTGTGTTGTGGTCAATATCCCAGCAGTGTTTCTGGACACCAAAGGTCAGCAGAGTTTATTATGTTGTCGGAAATGTCTCTGAAAGGTCAAACAGCAGCGACACAAACTGTGACAAACAGACCGTCGGACCACCGACAGCTCGACATTAACCAGAGGAGACACATCGACGGACGCTTCAACACTTCATCAAACTCGTGGAGGTGAGACTTCACACAAACCCTGTCTCAAAGTGGGATATTTCAGACGTCTTTACTGCCATCAACACAACTCCTGAGGTTAAACTGATGATTTCAACTTCCAGCGGTGAGAAGTGAAACATAAGTGAGCAATGAGAGAATCATTGAATAAGTGTTTGCAGTATAAAACATCTGTATATAAACAGTGCGCAGCAGTCACAACTGAGAAAACAAAGGCTTCACATTTAAATTGTAACCCAGCAAACTCAAACATATCTTCATATTAAAAAAGCCAATTACTTTTTGTTTGGAGGTTTTGTGACTGAAGCACATGAATACTGAGTGAAAGCTGACATGAGGCTGATTGTGTATTCATGAATGTGTCTTACATCATCAGTCAGAGAGAAGAAGGTCTGAGTCAGACTCTCTTCACTCTTCATACCATGAAAACTAAGTGAAAGATCCAATTACAGATTTGTTTATATTAATAACTTACTGTTAGTGTGGAGGCTTCTGGCTGGGGGGTTCCTGCCTCATGTGGCAGATCACATGCCGTTCACATCTTGTCCAGATTGTATTTTAAAACCTTTAAAGGTTTTAAAACCACAGCTTTAACAACATGTCGGGGTCTTCATGGGGTGAAGCTGGACCGGGGGGGGCAATTGCAATTGTGACAATTGCTGATGTATCTGTCACACAGTTTAGATTAGAGCCAAACTACCCCCCCCCCCCCCCCCCCCCCCCCCCCCGTCTTCTCAGCTTCACTGTGTCTGCCTCTGTAAGGAACTATAGTCAGGCAGTGATGATGATGATGATGATGATGATGATGGTTACAGTCCTCTCTCCAGAAGAGAACAAGGTTTCAGACTCAGACTGTCAGAGGCTGAGTGAACTGTTTCTGTCTAAGCTGGGCAGCCTGACAGGCAAACTCAGGGCAAAAAAAGTCCAGGCAGCACTTACTGCTGCTGGATGCGTTGATCATTGAGCCCTCAGATGTGCCTGAAGGAGACTGTATCAGCATGTTGATGTGCTGATAGACTGATTGATCAGCTGATCAGTGCTGGTGTGTTCAGGGCTTCTCTGTTTTCAGCCTCTGAACATCGAGCTCAGCTTTTTATCTTGGTAGCTTCAGTCTTTCTGCTGCATAAAAAAAGATAAACCAGCAAACTGTCTTCAGCTTTAATGAGGAAAATGTGTGTGTGTGTGTGTGTGTGTGTGTGTGTGCAGCCTTATCCCTGCTGACTGCAGTTGTTCAGTAAATGTTTCAGTAAATTGGAATCAGCGCTGTGTCTCTGCGCTCGCTAACAGCCTCTTAAGCTTTTTAAAAATCGGCAGCGGTCGGTTTGCCTGAAGTGTTACCCATAATTCCCTCCTCTCCGAGCTCTCCTCGGCAGTTTGGACTCACCTGCACACCAAAACATCGACTGTTGAACACAGTTCATTCCCATCCACCGTGTTCTGGGCTGCAGCTGCAGGTGGACTGGACTCCACACAGAAGATGATTTTCTGACCTGTAACCTCACAAAATAATGTAGTTAGCTGATGTGGACCACGACATGTCGGTGACGCTCTGTTACTACTGTAGGTGGTCCCCGACTCAGCCAGACATGCTAACGTCAGATAAACCAGGAGGCGAGCGTGAACCAGGACAGATAAACCAGGAGCCAAGAGAGAACCAGGACAGATAGACCAGGAGCCGAGAGAGAACCAGGACAGATAAACCAGGAGCCGAGAGTGAACCAGGACAGATAGACCAGGAGCAGAGCGTGAACCAGGACAGATAGACCAGGAGCCGAGAGAGAACCAGGACAGATAGACCAGGAGTTTATTTAAGTTAGTGTCTGCCTGCAGAGATACTACGAGAGAAAAGTGAAGAAAATGAATGCAGGTTATTATAGAAACCATCGTGTAAACAGCTGATGTGAATAATGCGGAGTGGCTGATTGCTGACAGCCTGCATGTAAACATCATCATGGAGGACTCTTCACGCTGCAGCAGTGAGACAATGACTGCTGCTTTATTTATCTGAGGAAGGCGTCCATCTGCTCCATTGTTCCGACAGGAGCTGCTCATTATGGAGCCCATTATGTGTCTGGATGGCTTCTGAACCACCGGCCGGGGAGTGAATAAACACTCGCCCCCCCCGGCTGTTTATCTTCGGCCGGCAGCGACTCGACACGCCGAGCTGAGCGGGAAAACGACCCGAGCGCGTGTAAAGTGAGAGGGATGATTTGGTGTTTCGGCGTTGAGCGATGGCGTCCTCTCGTTCGATACGCGTGGACAACAAACGCTGCGGCTCGTCAGGATCATTAACGTCTCCTCGGCCCGGCGAGGCGGAGTGATTTATGCCGTCGCTCTGAAGGCGAGGGAAGATGGATGAAGGGCTGCAGGTTGGTGGATCTACCTGAGGAGGGGGGAGACTCTGGAGGTGGTCTCCAGGTGCTCCTCCCACAGGCCTGAGCTGACCTTTGCCCCCTGGATGTAATTAGTGGAGAGGAAGCAGCGCTGTGTTCCCACAGCACACAGAAACAATTCCACACTCCCTTTATTTAAACATATACATACAAATACTTCCATCTGTCTTCCAGCTGTCAGAC
>NC_092188.1:795000-817500 GCF_043641665.1 Enoplosus armatus | reverse complement strand
TGCCATCTTCATCGCGTTCTTCCTCGCTGCCTTTGCCGGCGCTCATGTCTCGGTGTGTTACCGCCTCCAGCTGTCAGCAGGATGAATCACAGCGCCCACATGCTCGTACACAGGACACAAACCAAACGCTGCTGCAGCTGCGTTCACAGTTACTGGAGCTACCAGTCACCAGCTGGGATTTGTTGATCGCGCTCACGTCAACGTAGCGTGACGACATTGTGACGTCTCTGAAGGGAGTTCTGTCATTTTAACTGTCTGTAATCACACATGCTCACATGTCGTAAACACGAGGATCTGTCCGTCTCTGCCAAACATCACACCTGATGTGAACGTGAGACTTTAAGACCTGACCCACTCGGTGGGAGTCCAGGATGGTTTTTGGGGGCGCTTGGTACCTTCAGAGTCTGAAGTCATGTTTCCTTCATTTCATCCATTACTGACCGTTAGCTCGCAGGCTAATGCAACACCTCAACTACGCTCTCTTGGTACCTCTAACCTGTGCCTCCCCCCTGTCTCCTGTGCTCCCTTGTCTGTCTCTCAGTGTGGCGCTCCCTCCCTGACTCCCCCAGCTCCTGGTTCCATGCTGATTACTCACACCTGCCTCCCATCAAGCTCATCATCCTGCAGTACATGTTCTCCGGCTGTCCAGCGGCGGTTCTTCACTCTTCAGGCCTCTCTCCTGCCGGGTCGGCCCACGCTGCTCTCCCCCACCTACAGCGAAGGACGCATCTCTGTAACATCACGTTCACGTCTCCTAGACGAGAATGAGCACTAGTTAAGACCATTTTCTCCATCAGGGGAACACCATGATGAGATATTATTTGCCTTGGAGACTAATGATCTCTATGGCTCTACAGCAGTGGTGTTCAACTAAAGTTCGAAGAGGTCCAGTTAGAGAAAATGTCCTCAAGCAAAGGTCCAGAACATCATCGTGTCTAACTTGCATTGTGAGTTAGTGTGATATATATTGAAGTAGCCTAGTAGTTGTATCAACGTCTGCATGTCATCAACAACTGACTGTCAAATCAAATAAAGAAAGTACGATTCAAAAACATTCTGACAATATTTATTGTCACTTAACATTGAACTCTACAGATATATAATACTGTAGATGTGTATAATGTTCTTCTCTCATTAACTAAAAGAAGGGCTGCATTTAAAAACAAAAGAGAGAAAATAAATAAAATGGCTTTTGAAAAAATGTCTCTCTCTGTCTCCCTGTGTCGTTACCTCGTCTTCTCATCTGTCTCTCGCCTCTCACCTCTCTCGTCTGTCTGGATTCAGAGTCTCTCTCTGTCTCTTTGTCTCTCTGTCTGTCTCTTTGTCTCTCTGTCTGTCTCTCTGTCTGTCCCTCTGTCTCTCTGTCTGTCCCTCTGTCTCTCTGTTTGTCCACACTCTGTCAGCAGCATCTGATCATCTGAATCTCACAGCGTCTTTGATGTTTGGATCTGACTGAGCTCCAAGCTGGAGACAGAATACATTTTTCATTTTCTGTCTCTGCTGATGTTGGCTTTAGTTTTGGAAATACATTGTCTCCATGGAAACAGAGGAGGCGACGATGGCTGTAAACACAGTATTAAAGATCCTCACACATTAAAGTTGGTTTGAGATCATTTATCAGTGTCGGAGTCGCATGCTTGAGGTCAGTTTAATGTTATTAAAGGTTGTTTATTTTGGGTGGAGCTGCACGCCGGCTTCCTATTGGCTGCTCCTCATTAACCTCCTCGTTAGTCGAAGGCGTCTCCTGCTCTCGTCAGCGGAGGTAATTAAAGACCTGCTGAACCTGCTTTAATTCAACAGTTTTAATGAGGACCTCTGTGGGTCACAGTGTTTCAGAGGTGTGACGTTTTTAGAGAAACAGCAGCTGAAGGTCTCAACATTCATCAGCTGTTTATGATTCACAGCCTATCAGAGTGACGAGTTTCTGCTGAGTCATGCCAACACGGACGATAAACAAACTTTTTTTAACAGCATAGACATGTCTGTCTCTCTGAAATGTGTTTCATGTTCCCCTCAGGATGATTTGTGTGTCTTCCTGTGATGGTGGACACAGAGGACAACATGTCTTTTAGTGTCTCATAAACCTTCAAACAAGGATCTGCTACTCAAACTGTACTTCCTGGATCAGATTTCATCTTCTCGCCTGCAGGAACATAAACCACAGTTCATTTGATTCCCATGAAACCAACAAACTAACTTCCTGCTCTCTAGAAGATGAACGTCTCCTCTCTGAGCGACAGCAGAAGACAAAAGAGAGAAAAATGAGCTTCATCAGAGCTGCAGCAGAGAAATAATCATCTGAAATATCAAATTTCAGCCTCAGTAATGAACGAACCAACAGAGAGACTGACAGGAAGTCCCGTCTTCACACTCTCCTCTGCAGCTAATTGGCTGAAAGACGCTCAGACGTTGGTTTTATGAACAGCTACATTCAGTTCTACGTTACGTTGGGTTAACCAGACACATGAAGGAGCGTGGAGGCACCTGAAGGCATCAATACATATGAGTGAAAAAACACTCTGCTTCTGTTTGACCAGAGAGTTAAAACCAGATGCTAGTTTGTCTCCATGAAGCTGAACCTTTCTAACTTCCCCGTATCGCACACTACAGGTGTTCAGTACACCGACACAGAATCTTTGAAGTGACACTGACTGGATCAGTAGCTTTTAGCAGCTGAGCGAGAGGCAGCATGTCTGCAAAGGTTCAGCTCATGATGACTGCCGTCCTGTCTCCAGAGTCTTAATGTGTAACAAAGAGGCACACGACTCATCCCAGTAAAAAATCTCTCCAGCAAAAGGAAAACATCGTCGGAAGGTTTGTTAGTCCACCTGCCGTGTTTCCACCTGCTTTTACTTCTGTTTAGTTCTGACAAATTCAAATGTGAACGTTACGAGGTCTCCATCTGCAGCGTGGACTCCTCATGTGGTGATGATTTATTGAACACTAAATAGGTGAAGTGACTTCCGTGATCAGATTGAGATGTTTAAAAACTCACCGACTCATCGATTCTCCACATCAGCAGCTTCACATTTCACAAACCCGTCGTGTTGTGTTGTGTTTGCAGCTTTCTGTTGAATCAGTGGCGTCTTTTGTCCTGTTGACAGAGTTAATGGCCTCCTGGCATCTTCCTCCTCCTCTTCTTGAACCCGTCACGCCTCCGAACAAACAGCAGAGAGCTTTAATTACTGCTGCTGTTGTTTGGGAATCACACTGAGGATGTTGGGACAGCTGGGAGATTCTCCCTCATTTTCTCCTTCACTCTCACTGGGATAAACAGCAAACAACACACAGTTTAACACGCTCACACTGGGAGCTGATGCATACAAACAGAGGCTGCCGCCTTCACGTCCGGAAAGGAGAAAATAAAAATGGGCACGTTCAATTTATTAAAATCAAAACCTCCTTCCTGAAAGCAGAATATCTACAGTGAAAAAGTCAAAGCTCTGAAAATGAAAATCTGAACATCTACAATTCCACAACAACTGGTTTTAGAAAAAGCTCCATTCGGACTGAAGCATCCACTGCGGGAAACCCGTCCTGACGTACGTTCTTTATTTGTCAAATGCACAATAATTGCAGCAAAGCTGACGCTGGCAATGAAACTCTCATGGCAACGTGTGCAAAAGACAATCACTACCCCATTTTATCTCATTACCTGATAGAGTTACATCAGTTAGTCTTCATCCTAGAATCCTTTTCTCTTCTCAAGATGTCAAAGCGACTCTCGGTATATACAGACTTACATAGACTTATGTCATTGTTTTGTCTTTCTAAATCCAAAACCACAAGAGCACACAAGTAAGGATTGAATTCAATTGTGTTTTTGTTTGCTCTAACACAAGTTGCAAATGTTAACATATCTGGGTAACTAGCTTACAACCAAGGCCAAGAGTTAGCATATCATCAGCTAACTACATCATTTTGTTACAGGATATGTTCCCTGTTCGGGACAGGAACAGGAAGTCGTCCTGGATGATACTATTTGAGAGTTTAAGCTAACATTAGCATCTTTGCCTGCTCTAAGTCATTTCAGTTGGTTCCCTCTGGTTATTGATCAAAACTAACTAACACGAAAAAGCAAACGGGCGCCTGGTTGTTCGTTTATTCTGAGCTCTCAGCGTCTGTTTTTGTCTGTCTGCTGTGACAAAAGGAAAATGGACAAAAGTGAAAAAACGACGGTGTTTTTCTGACTCAGTGATAGAAATCGAGTCATTTATGAATTCTGCTGTCTTCACACTCAACTTCCCATAATGCACTGACACACTCAGGTTACTGATAAAACTTTTATTATAATAAGTCAGTTTGTCATTGTTTTGCACACAATACTGCATGTTAACACAACAATAAGTCCTGTGTCCCAACACCTGTCCTCCATCTTTTCTCTCTTTGTTCAACAGAACAAACAAAATCACAGTACATTGCCTGTAATGACTACAAATCATCAATCCTAATACTTAACACTTAACTCAGAACTACCTGTGTAGTAGTTGGATATAATGTGGAAATATTATATGTATGACATGCTATTTTTTACATCAAGACGTCAAGAGGCGTTCTAGTCACAGAATCAGTTGTCTTCCACTACAACATACTACACCCTATAAAACGACAACTACACCAATCAATCAGCCATTTTTGGGCTACTATGATGAAGGTGGAAAATAATGGATTACTCCCTTCAGGTTGGGAGCGAGCCACCGTCTCAAGTGAAAGAGTATCTTCAAGATCAACAGGCGGATTGGTGCGGCATCGGCAGTAATGCAGATGCTGAGCCTGAAGGTGAAGCTGTACCTGTAAATCTACGTTCCAACACTCACTTTTGACCATGAGTTTTGGGCGGTGACCTAAAGAATGAGATCGTGGAGACAAGTGGCCGAAAGTCGTAGCCGTTTGGGTGAGGAGTTTAGGCATCTGGAAGGACCTCGAATTAGAACCCTCACCCAGAATTTCCTGGATGGGAGTAGTACTTATACTCATCCCATCTGACATGGGAATACCCCGGGATCCCCCAGGAAGAGCTGGAGGATGTAACTGGGGAGGACTTCGGGACTAGTTTGCTTAGCCTGGTGCCACTGAGACCAGGATCCGCACAAGCGGTGGAAATGGATGGATGGATTGAAGTTTTATCCTGACTTAATACTTGAGCAAAATTTTAAGTTTACATTGACAAGAAAGAGACAGGGTGAGGAGCTTTGACATTCAGAAGGAGCTCCACTGCTGTTCTCTCAGTTACCAGTTAAGGTGGTTTGAGCATCTGATTAAGATGCCTTCTGGACACCTTCCAGTGGAGGACATGGTCAGGGAAAAGAATATCTAGAAGTGCCAAGTCAAAGGCAATTGGACTTCCTTCAGACTCTTAAAGATATCATTCCTATTATCCAAAAGGCTTCTTTTACAAAGTTTCAGGCTGCCAGTTGCCTTTGACTTAGCGCTTCTAGATATACCATAATCTGGGTGACGGAATAAGGACGTCTGGACTACCTTGCTTAGCCTGCTGCCACAGCAACCTGGACCTCCATAAGTGGTGGAAAATGGATTTATGGATGGATATTTGTGAAGTCTGATCCTGACTTAGAACTTGAGCAAACTTTATGAAGTTTACACTGGAAGTTTTCTAAAACTGACACGAGATGAAATGTAGACAGAAAGATGCTAGCAGTGAGGTTGTACCCTTAAAAGGTCTTGAAAACCACAAGAAAGTGAAACAGTTAATCAAAGACAGGAATAGAGATGGGCAGGTGTTGTGGCACAAAGTGACCAAAATCTATTACCATAATCTAGAAATCTCTCCAAAGATACTTGTGCTTTTAAATCTACTCACACAATTTTGTTTACATGTGAACATGCTTGAGAGTAGAACAGCCCCATCATGGGGTACATTGTAAACGTCATTATTACTCATATTATTCACTACCAGGAAACAGAAACCACAAGGACCGAGGAGTCCTGCATGGAGATTTGCATGCAAAACAACAGTTCATGCATCTGCCTCGCCTTTAGAAAAAAACAGTAAAGGATGCAGACGTCTGTGAAGGCAGCTTGCTTGTTCATCTGGCAGAGATCCAAAATGCTTTACAACATACGAACCTTACGAAATTTAGCAAAATCTCGGTAAACTCTTATAAAAACAAACCAGAAGGAGGGAGGACGGGGGTTCATACATTCCTTCATCGACTGTTTCCCGCCCGTCATGCTGTCGGCAGGGAAGCAGCGTTTGGATTGGTCAGTGTTGTGTGTTTGTGTGCTTTTCACGTCCGTTAAAAACACTCCTGAATGTTACATTCAGCTCAGCCTCTGTGGGCCCTGCATGCACAACGGATGCTAAAGGTGCTACAGTTAGCATTTTTATACACGGAACCTTAGTTGGACCACGATGAGGTTCTTCCTCACCTCACTGGTACTTTTAGTGCTACTGTTCCTCATTTCCCATAAACCTCACTACTTCCTGTGATGTGTCCATGTATTGTGGGATCAAAGATAGCAAAAGATGTTACTGGACAACTCAAATGGTGTCCTCAAGATTTGCGTGTCCTCATGAAATGGGCAGTGCTGGAAGCTAGGTGATGTAGTGACAACTTGCATTCCCTGTCCTCTACACAAAAACTGTGCATAGATTTACAGTGCATCTGTCGTCATAAATGTTGATGTGACCCAGCCGTTAAACACTAACACAAAAGTAAGAGAAACATAAGCATTAGCTTCTTAAAAGTATATGAAAAGTAATGCTACAAGCTAACAAATGCGCTAGCAAAACAGGCTTTTAATGGCTACAACTAACAAGTGTAAACATTTGTTTTCTAGTAGTAATTAGAACTTGGACCTTGACATGAAGGATATTTACAAGTTTGAAATTAGCAATTACAGTTACTCCCACGATATGAACTCTTAAGGTGCTTTTGTGGGTGAGAAACGAGTCGTCTAGTATGATTCCCTTATCAAGGAGACTCCTTTAGGAGCACTAAAGGAGGAAACACATTGCCCACGTATAATGTGCATCAAAACACCGTGGCTATGGTTTTCTATGTAAGTCCACATACTGACAGCATGTCCAGTGTATGCAACAGGCATCGTGTGATGTGAAGATATGTGACCCACCTTAAGAGCATCCTAACTAGCATTTCTGTAACCAGCAGCTTTAGCAGCTTCTCTACTCTGGCAACAGGACATGAAACACCTTCCACCTGTTTTGTGCCATAAAGCAATCCAGCAAAACTTCCAAATCCAACCCAATGTAAAATACAGTGCAGAGGCTGAAATGAGCCACTTGTTCACGATAAAATGCTGCATGTAGCACCTTTAACATCCGCATCAACAAAGAACAAAAGACAGTAAACATTTTTGTCAACCCAGGAGAGGTTGTGCTGTTTGGTGGCAGCTGTGGCTGCGGTGCTCAGGGGCCGAACTGTCTGGAAGACTGGTACTCGCTGGGCACTTTGGGCTTGATGCCCCTGCTGTTGTAGTAGTCAACCACCTGGTTGGGCACCTCTGCTAACACACTCTTAGCCAGAGCAGCTGGAGACGCCTGAAGAGGAGGAGGAGACAGAGGAACCATCAATCACACTGTACATGAGGTACATACACATCTACAAACACACACGGACTGCACATCAACGCGTTCATCTCTTATAAAAGGGGGCTGGCATGAAAAGGACAAACATTAGAGGTTCCTATTTAAAGGACCGTTGTGGTGGTTTTGCATTTTAGAGCCAATTCGCCATAAATCATCTTTACTTCACATTTTCAAATCATCCATCAGGTGATCAAGTCTGTCCATCAAGTCTGAGGCAAAGGTAAAATTGTTGATTGTTGAACAAAGGAGTTTCAGTATTCTGGGGGTTTTGTTCACGAGCAAGGGTGGAACTCAACAGAGATCACACAGGTGGATTGGTGCAGCGTCAGCAGTAATGCAAACCGCTGAGCTGGAAGGCAAAGTTTTCAATTTACCGATCAATCCACGTTCCAACTCTCACCTACGGTCAAGAGATTGTGGATACAAGCGGCTGGAATGAGTTTCCTCTGTCGGGTGGCTGGCCTCAGGCTTAGCGACAGGTTAAGGAGCTCAGACATCCGGAGGTAGCTCAGAGTCAAGCCGCTGCTCCTTCGCGCTGAAAGGGGCCAGTTGAGATAGTTTCCTGGGCGCCTTCCAGGCACATCCAACCGGTAGGAGACCCGGTAGAGATTGTATATATAATGTATATCTGAGATGGTTTGGTGCGGTGTCTTCAGTGATGTACCGGACTGGCGTGGTGACGAGGAGCTGAGGTTGGAGGTGACGCTCTCAATGTTTTGGTTGATCTACGTTCCAAACTTCATCTGTGGTCATGAGCTTTGGGTAATAACCGAAAGAGATTAGAAATTGTGGCTTCAAATAGCCAAAATGAGTTTCCTTCACAGAGTGTCTGGGCTCAGCTGTACGATGAGGAGCTCAGGCATCAGGAAGGAGCTTGGAGGAGAACCGCTGCACCTTCATGTTGAAATGAACCAGTTGAGGTGGTTCAGGCACCTGATCAGGTCTCCTCCTGGACGTCTCCCTCTGGAGGTTTTGTGAGCATGTCTAACTGGGAGGAGGCCCCGAAGCAGGCCCCGAACACACTGGAGGGATTATATATCCCATCAGGTCTGGGAACAGAAAGAAGGAGATGGACGTCTGGACTTCCTTACTTAGCCTGCTGCCACAGCAGAGCCAGAAAAGGACAGATGGATATTCAAGGACCCAGAGGAGGATTCTTATAGACTCTCTTAACACCCCTGACCTTTCCACTAATACCATGAGCAGAATATCAAATACAGTATCAGAATCAGACAGATAGCTATAACATTTCCTCATCCCATTATTTCTCCCCTGAGGATGAATCCTTTACATTTTAAAAAATGCATGATCTTTTCCAATAGGATGAGGATAAGCGGTCATAGATCATGGATAATGGAGGTCCCTGCAGCAACTTTATTTTAGTAGAAATAACCTGAAATCAGTAACAGCCTGGAAGAAAATCAAAGTGGATCATTAAAAAAGATCAGCAGGAATGTATACACAAAAATAATTAATAATTAATAATTAAAACAATGTAGCCCCTCTAATATATGCACAATTACATACATACAAAATGTACCGAGGTTTATATGATATATAGACTTTTATTCTTTTTCGTCCAGCGTAGGTTAGACTTGCTGAACTGTCCGTCTTCCTTTCTTTTGGGAGAAATCCCCGACAGCAGCAGTAATTGTCTGAAGGAGCGTCAGTCAGAGCTGCTTCTCTGCTTCTCTGCCTGTCAAATGAAAATTGCCTCCTTTTGGGCCAAAGACAGAAACTCCCATTCATCACACAGATTAAACCCGGGAGGGAAAATATATCCAATGAGTACAAACTGGGAAGATGAATCTCTACTGTACTTCATAGCCCGTAACCTTCAGACTGGTTCAAGACTGAAAATTCATTTGAAAGAAATAAAAAAAGTCCCACTTAAGATTGGTTGGCAGATTGCCACTCCATCTTCCCCCTTAAAGAGAGAAAACTCATTTCTTCAATAACTTCACACTCTCTCATCTCATCTCGGCCTCCTCCACTTCCAATATGCTCTGATCCTCGTTCAAACGTTCTCTCCTTCTGAACGCTGCACAGTCGTCACAGTTACCGCAGGCTCACACAAAGTTATATGTACACACTCATTTCAGTTCGAATGAAACGCACCATCCGGAGCCCTTATTTAGAGGTTTACAGCTAAATGTGTTTGTAATAAGATCTTCATTTACACAGCCAACAACTAGTGCTCCACAACAACTGAAAACCAATGAAAACAAAAGGATTCTAGTGAGGTGAGCGAAGAAAAACTATGATGACATGAGTCAAAGGAAAGTTAAAGCTTTAAAAGAAATAATGGACAGAGGAAACCAGTGAAACTCTGATTTAACATTAGGGTCTTCAAAATAACACAGAAGGTAAGTTGGGGAATTGTTACTGGTTGCTAATGATTCTTTAAGTGAAAATATATATAGCAGAGGCTGCAGCTGAGCTCATTTTCAATCACAATGTGATTGGAACTGTTCATTTGGACATCAGAAGTTTGTCAGATGAGAACACAAAAAGGCCATTTAGTTATTATTATTATCACAATACACTTCCAAGCTGATAGCCAATAATGTGACTTCTTGTGCAGCTCTGAGCTTTTGCCTCTGCAGGTACAGTGGAGCATCTCAGCGTTACTAACTATCTGGAGGAAGTTGTTATAATATACAGTCAGCTGCCAGTTTATTAGATACACCAAGCTGAAACTAATGCAGTCTAATACAAGCGTGCTGCAAGAAATCCTCCTTCATAATGCTGAAGACGTGCTGCAGCTACAGTCGCTGTGAGCGCTGACTAAACATTAGAAACATCACTCAGAGTGATGCAACACAGTTCAGCAGCATCACTTTACATTATAACCTTCATGAAGGATGTATTGTTGTATTAGACTGCGGTCGTTTATCTGCATGTGTCTGTGATGTACAACACCGTGTCTCTGAATGATGAACCTTGTAAATAGGAAACAGTAACGTCCCTACACGTCTCCTCAGTAGGAACTTGAGAAGACAAAGACGAACTCGTGTGTTTGGATCCGACTGAAGTCCGACAGACTCACGTGCTTGAAGTTGCGGAAGGGGACGAACTGGACGATGTCCCGGAGGACGGGCTCTCCTTTGGGCGATCGCAGGATCCCGTCGTCTCCGTCCAGCATCTGCATGTCGCTGAAGTCGGCGTTCCCGATCCCGACGATGATGACAGACATGGGGAGGTGGGAGGCCTGGACGATGGCCTCCCTCGTGTCGGCCATGTCGGTGATGACGCCGTCTGTCAGGATGAGCAGGATGAAGTATTGCTGGAGGACAGAATATAAAGACGGCGATCAGACTGTCGGCTCACTTCTTCAGTAAACTCTTATTAATCTGTCATCCTGAAAAACAGACAAATAATATTGTGACAATGAAAGAAAGCTCAGAGATGTTATGAGCTTTTATGAAAACATAAATATTATATAAATACAGGAGAACATCGTCATTTTTAGATGAACCTGCTGTATTCAGTCTGTGTTAAAAAGGACCAAAGCTGAACAAAGAGAACCCTGTTGCAGGACCATAGCTCTGCTGTCTTTTCTTTAATCTTTCATATTCATGTGTGACGAGCTGCAGCAGACTTGTTGTCACTTTTTTCCTCACTTCCTCCCAGATTCGCTCTTCGATCTCTTCAGAGTCGATGTCTTCGAATCCTGATGTTCCGTTGAACAAACAAAGCTCAGTCTTGGACTTGTGCTCCCGGTTTTGGACCGGGACCAAAAACAGGTCCCGGTCTGGCAGGACAGTCTCTCACCATGGCCTCTTTGGTGTGGACCTCCTGCGAGGCGGAGTTGGCCACCTTCTGGATGATGGGGGCGATGTTGGTGGGGCCGTAGAGCTGCAGCTTGGGGAGGCAGGCCTGGTAGGCCTCCACCACGCCCTGGATACCTGCCAGGACACAGAGAGAGAAAATATGAATCAGTGTCAGGAAGCACAAACATGAACACACTCCGTCAGGAAGAGCGACAGACACAAGGCTGATACTGTGGTACTGACAGTACTTATACACTGCTACTGTGGTACTGACAGTACTTATACACTGCTACTGTGGTACTGACAGTACTTATACACTGTTACTGTGGTACTGACAGTACTTATACACTGTTACTGTGGTACTGACAGTACTTATACACTGCTACTGTGGTACTGACAGTACTTATACAGTACTTATACACTGTTACTGTGGTACTGACAGTACTTATACACTGACACTGTGGTACTGACAGTCTGAATCTGAATACCTCTGCCTGGTTTTGTTCTCCTGAAGATTCACTTTATTTTTCTAGAAGCTCCAGAACATTAAATCCAACTTTTCCTCCACAAACACAACCAGCGAGACTCTGGTGGAGCGCTCCACTTCACTCTGTGGATGTGTTAGAGGCGTCCCAGCATGCCCGGAGGCAGCAGTGGTGTGATTTAATGTCTGAAGGTTGCCGGGAACACCATGTCCTCCACACACACACACACACACACACACACACAGTCTTAATTAAGAGCGTCTCTCTGAGCTGATCAATGACCTTTAGCAGCCGAGAGGGCGAGAGACCTTTAGCTCAACAGAATCTGTCTCTCTCTCTCTGACCCAATAAACATAGAGACAACAGAACAACATGGAGGCGGGGGAAAGTGCTAGCCTAGCTCCGTCAAAGGAGAAGAAAGCTGGTCAGGAGCTCCAACACTATACTGCTGCTAGCTTTTCACTGGCTGCTTTGTGCAGTTAGCTGAGAGTTAGCTTCTAGGCCTGAGCTCATTAAACAGCAGGTCATCGTTCTGTAACATCTCAGGTTTACTGTGTGCAGGTCAGGAGACAGACTGAGGAGCCATCAGCTGATCAGAGCTCAGCCCTGATCAATACCATCAATACAGAGACTGTGTTAGATACTGCGCTAATCATCCGTTCAGCAGTCCAACCTTCCGTCTGAATATCGGGAATATTAGCTCTTTGAATTGGACGTTAACCCCCGTTGGGACAGGACAACCCTTACAGGGGAGGTGGGGTGTCCTCGCCGCCATCGTATCGGACGCCATTTTTAACCCGGGTGAAATTACAGGATCTGGTCTGTAATAGACATTCAGCAGGACAAAGACACAAGCCTCCCCAGGGGGGCGCCGGTGAGTTAAAGCTGGGGTAGGCAGCAAAATCCAGCTCTCCCCTCTCCGTTCAACGCCCCGCCCATCAGACGAGCACGGACGCATCCACGCGCTTCAAACGCAACACAAGCTCGACCTCGACTACAGGAAACCGCCAGCGAGCGGCCCAGGAGGTCGTCGGGTCGACCGGTGGATGTTTACGTGGCTATAAAGTTACCTTCAGTTGCCATGCCAACTTTTCCTGCTGTATTTTCCATCATTGTATCAGACCACCTCCTTCTGAACATCTGCATTCGTAGAGGTCGGGTTAACAGCCAATAGGAACGCCCTCTCTCTGAAACGACCTGTGATTAGCCAACATGTCCCGTCACGGTGAAGATTTTCTGAATCCTGGAAACAGCCACGAGGAGGTCAGTTTCCTCTCAGACCACTTGGATTACAAGACTGATGAAGCTGCGTCGACCCGCAGCCTCGTCATCATAAAACTCTCAGATCAAAGACATTCCTCCGCACTCGGACCTCTGAGGCTCACTGTCGAATATGTGAGTGGTTCTTTCAAAGAGAGCAGGAAATCACAGCACCTACCTGCACACTCCGGGTTGTCCTCGTTAAAATTCACTGCGAAGTCGTGGGAGACCTGGAGAGGAGGGGGGAGACACAGGAAGTCTGTTTGATATCTGAGGTTCAACAATGAAATCATTGCCCCTCCCTCTTCACCTTCGTCTTCTTCCCCCTGAAGTCTAATCGGAGCAGCTGACTGACTCTTTCCTCCTTCTGTCTTATTAAAACAACTGACCACAACAATAGGAGAGGGCAGCAGGTCTGGAGGGACAGGTCTTTACAAGGCTGAATGGACCGGGAGATCCAGCAAAGTCTGCTAACGTTAGCTAGCACTAGTCACATTAAGCCAGCAGCCAAACCAGCTAAAAGCTTTGTTACTTTCCATTTGTTTCATAATGTGGCTTTGACTTCGACCTCCTGTCCCTGAAACTCATTGCATCGCTGTGTTTCTTGGATGGAGATGATGTGAATGCAGCATCAGACAAGCAGCCGCAGGCGCTGCATGGCATCATGGGAAGGGAAGTGAACAAGTCAACAAGCGGCACCCCGGGGTGACGAGAAGGAGGAGGCCGGCCGGTGATCACCGGCATCGGGCAGGGTCCGCCTCTCCCTCCCCAGGCCTCCCCCGCTGACAGAGAGCATGCTGGGAGAGACGGCGAGCGGAGCAGTTCAATTACCTTGTAGTCAGGAGGGATCTGAGCCCCGAAGCCGAACGCCGGGAACATTTTGTCGCTGTGAGAAGAAAAAAAACAGAAAAGTCTGAGGGATAAAAATGGAAAAGAGACGCCGGAGGAGGGTTTGTGATTGGCTGCCAGCGGGAGTTAACGAGCTCATTCAGACCGCCGCTACTTCAACACAAAGCAAAGAAATGACTTCTGATTGGCTGTGGGAGTGTGGTGATTACTTCCTGCTCAGATCATATAACTGAAAAGTGTTCCATATCTCTTGTGGAGAGATAAATGTTTTTTATGTTCTGCTGTTAGTCTTTTTATTGTTGACACTTTTTCTAAAAGGAAGCACTCTTATTTTGGAGGGTAACTCCAGTTAGAGTTGATTCACTTTTTATACATTCAAATATTGTTTAAATATTTAATCTGGAACAATTTGTCATTGAACAGCCGGCGCAGGCGTTGCAGTTGAAGAACCATTTTACTTTTGAACAGGAACTGGCAGCTTCTGAAGCCAAAGACACTAAGATGTGTGTGTGCTTCTACGTATGTTCCTCATCAGTTCTTCTGTATCTGAGTAAAACATTTAGACAAAGATTTTAAGAACACGCAGGTTATTGGCCATAAACACTAACTGCCTTTTCTTTAACCGGCTGTAGAATCGATTTGAGTGTATTTTTCCTTTAATGAATGGACTCGTCTGATTGGCTGCTGCGTTGTGTCGGAGTCAGGTGCAGACTGACCTGTCGTAGTCCTGGCAGATCTCTCCCACAGCCACCAGGGCCTTCAGGTACTCGTTGGGCTGGTACGGGTGGATGTAGTGCAGAGAGCAGCTGTTATGAGGATCTCCGTTAGAGGCAGTGAAGTCGATGGCTACCTGGAGACACGACAACCAATCAGAGACAAGCGTCAGCCCAGTTAGCTTAAACCCTTTACACGTTACACCTGTGTCCTGTAAGTGTTTGCTTTGTGTCTCATTCACTTCAATTGTATGAGCTTACAGCTAGCTCAGCTGGGGCCCCTGACTTGCTGTGGGCCCTGACTTCCTGTGGCCCCTGACTTCCTGTGGCCCCTGACTCCCTGTGGCCCCTGACTCTCTTTGGCCCCTGACTCCCTGTGGCCCCTGACTCCCTGTGGCCCCTGACTCTCTTTGGCCCCTGACTCTCTTTGGCCCCTGACTCTCTGTGGCCCCTGACTTCCTGTGGGCCCTGACTTCCTGTGGCCCCTGACTCCCTGTGGCCCCTGACTTCCTGTGGCCCCTGACTCTCTGTGGCCCCTGACTCCCTGTGGCCCCTGACTTCCTGTGGGCCCTGACTTCCTGTGGCCCCTGACTTCCTGTGGCCCCTGACTCCCTGTGGCCCCTGACTCTCTGTGGCCCCTGACTCTCTCTGGCCCCTGACTCCCTGTGGCCCCTGACTTCCTGTGGCCCCTGACTCTCTGTGGCCCCTGACTCCCTGTGGCCCCTGACTCCCTGTGGCCCCTGACTCTCTGTGGCCCCTGACTTCCTGTGGCCCCTGACTCTCTGTGGCCCCTGACTTCCTGTGGCCCCTGACTCCCTGTGGCCCCTGACTCTCTGTGGCCCCTGACTCTCTCTGGCCCCGACTCCCTGTGGCCCCTGACTCCCTGTGGCCCCTGACTTCCTGTGGCCCCGACTCCCTGTGGCCCCTGACTCTCTGTGGCCCCTGACTCTCTGTGGCCCCTGACTCCCTGTGGCCCCTGACTTCCTGTGGCCCCTGACTCTCTGTGGCCCCTGACTTCCTGTGGCCCCTGACTTCCTGTGGCCCCTGACTCCCTGTGGCCCCTGACTCTCTGTGGCCCCTGACTCTCTGTGGCCCTTGACTCCCTGTGGCCCCTGACTCTCTGTGGCCCCTGACTCCCTGTGGCCCCTGACTTCCTGTGGCCCCTGACTCTCTGTGGCCCCTGACTTCCTGTGGCCCCTGACTTCCTGTGGCCCCTGACTCCCTGTGGCCCCTGACTCTCTGTGGCCCCTGACTCTCTGTGGCCCCTGACTCTCTGTGGCCCCTGACTTCCTGTGGCCCTGACTCCCTGTGGCCCCTGACTCTCTGTGGCCCCTGACTCCCTGTGGCCCCTGACTTCCTGTGGCCCTGACTCCCTGTGGCCCCTGACTCTCTGTGGCCCCTGACTCTCTGTGGCCCCTGACTCCCTGTGGCCCCTGACTCTCTGTGGCCCCTGACTCTCTGTGGCCCCTGACTCTCTGTGGCCCTTGACTCCCTGTGGCCCCTGACTCTCTGTGGCCCCTGACTTCCTGTGGCCCCTGACTTCCTGTGGCCCCTGACTTCCTGTGGCCCCTGACTTCCTGTGGCCCCTGACTCTCTGTGGCCCCTGACTCCCTGTCTGAGGGTCTGGAGGGAATCACTGGTTTGTAAATGCTGTTTGTCTTTAAACAGAAGAAGAAGACAGAAAGGTGTCTTCCATTCAGTCGACTGTGAAGTGAAACAGCCTGCAGACTTTCCTCCGGAGACGAAGTGAACAACAAACAAACAGCTGATTCGACGCGCTGCTGCAGAGCTTTTCTGACTGAACTCACTTGTTTACATGTTCAGAGAGTTTCTGACTCTCCTTAAACGTCTGCGGGTTGTTTCAAAGATACACCAGAAAAGAAAGTCTTGTCTTCGTGACCCGCAGGATGTAGGAAAGTGTTAAACATTCAAACGCTGGGGGAGCGTGTTACAGCATCAGACTGGTTAAACTGGTCAGATCCCATCGAGAGCTGCTGGGACACTGAGGCTGCCCAACGTGTCGCCTTGGTTACCGTTTCCATGGTGACATCTGATAACACCCATGGACGCGTTGTGGAACCATTTTCTCCTGTTGGGAGTATGAAGCAGGAAGATGACCTGAGTGTGTGTGTGCGTGTGTGTGTGTGTGCATGTGCGCGCGCATGTGTGTGCATATGTGCGTGTGTGTGTGTGCATGTGCACGTGCGTGCGCATGTGTGTGTGCATATGTGCGTGTGTGTGTGTGTGCGCGTGCGTGCGAGCGTGTGTGTGTGTGCGTGTGTGTGTGCATATGTGCGTGTGTGTGTGCATATGTGCATGTGTGTGTGTGTGTGTGTGTGTGTGTGTGTGTGGGTGCGTGCGTGTGTGTGCATGTGTGTGCGTGTGTGTGTGTGTGTGTGTGTGTGTGTGTGTGTGTGTGTGTGCTCACTGTAAACTGGATCTGACAGCCCCCCATGATGTAATCCAGGAAGGAGTGCATCTTGATGATCTGCAGACAGAAAATATTAAAAGGTTTTAATGATGAAACATCAAACAGTTCGTTCACTTCAGTCACACTTTCATCAGCTGTTTGTCGACCAGCTGACCAGTAATGTCCAATCAAATTCATGCAGGTGTCGACAGGTGAGCCAACACGTCCTGCTGCTGAGCCACGAGCCACATTTGAACATGGTTTCACTTGAATGTCCTGTTTTATGGAGGTCGAGGAGCTCAAAGAACCACCAAACCACCAAGATCAGTTTGCTGGTCCTGGTCTTCTGTGGCTCCGGAGGAGAAAATAACCTCGATGATGTCATAGTGATGTCATCAGGTCTTGGCTGACATCACTATGACTGGCTGTTTACCAGGCAGGAAGGCTTTAATGGAAGACCTTTATAATGAACAGTGTCTGCAGCGTCTCTGTAGGATCCAGTGTGTGTGTGTGTGTGTGTGTGTGTGTGTGTGTGTGTGTGTGTGTGTGTGTGAAAGGACGTTAGTCACAGTTTACAGCTGTTTTAGTGACACACAAGTTATTATATTAAAAAGGTTTTTAAGTCACATATTTGAGCGCATGTCAGACTGTTTAGATTGATTAGAGCTGCAGCCATTAGAATTAATAAATAAATCAAGTAAATTTAATCAAGTAATTATTGAGGACTCAAGTGTGAAGATGTGCTGCTTTTTTGAATGAAGACGAAACCATCAGGAAAATAATCGGCAGATTAATCAAAATGAAAATAATGATTATTTGCCACTCAGACGTGGAGAGGAGGCCTCAACAGGGCCCAAACTACACTGAGTGTATATCTTATATACAGTTATAAATACAATTTAGTTTTACTATTTTTATATACTTTTATTGTTTTATTGTATCCTGATTTTCACATATAGACTTCTGTTCTCATCGTCTGTGTTCCAGCTAACCTCCTTTTCTGCTGCTGAAACAACCAGCAGCAAAAATAATCAACGTTCTGCTGCTGCATCGACTCGTCGGATGGTGGGGGCACTGACCCCCCCGCCCCCCCGAGCCCCGTGAAAACAGATTACAGTAATATAAGAAAAGAAAACTGCATTCAAGAGAGAGGAAGACAGAAGAAGAGAGAAGCAGGAGCTGAAGAGAAGAGCTGGTCCTCCTGCTTCTACTGCACATGATACTTCATGTACTGCATTTCTCTCACAGCGTGTTACTGGTTACTGTGTAGATTCAGGTTTTACATATTACATAGTTATAATGAATAAACATGAAGTGACTGTCGGGACTCCCTGTGGCTCCCACAGGGAGTGGCCCCCGACTCCCTGTGGCCCCTGACTCCCTGTGGCCCCTGGGAGTGGCCCCCGACTCCCTGTGGCCCCCGACTCCCTGTGGCCCCTGACTCCCTGTCGGGGGCCACACTTCCTGAGGCCCCTGTGCTCTGACAGAATGAGCTCAGTGAGTCTCATCATTAGTATCAGCTGATGTAAGCAGGGCAGAGCTGCAGCTGCAGATGAAGATGAAGATGAAGATGAAACATGGCTACCTGCGGTCTCTGTGGAGCTCCGGCCTGCAGACCTGCTCTCATTCTGTCATCTCGCCACCAACTCGCCTGCTGCTCTGAAAACGCTTCATTTCTCGTCTCGTCTATCGAGTGCAGATGAGCTCTCAGCCTGCGAGCGGCCGTTAACTCGTTTCGAGGCGGGAACTCTTCGCGTGTCGAGTGTCATCTGCCTAAATGTTATCTGGATTTCATCCGGCGGAGCAGGACTCCCCAGAGCCCCCTCGCTCGGCGGCTCAGCGCCACTTAATTGGTTCCTCTAACGTCAGCGAGAAAACGCCTCGACTGTAGCGGAGAAACGACGGCCTGAACTGCTTCTGATGTTTGTGGTTAACGACGGGACACTTTACATGAATGAGGGACAAAAACATGGAAAGATGCTGGAATGAACCTGATGGTTTGGCTCCTAATACGATGATGACTCAGCATGCTAATCCTGCGGTCCTCTGTTTCCTCATCAGGCTCACTGACACACAGGGACCAGGTTTCACTCAAGACCTGAACATCAACAGCCTGTCGTAGATCTGAGGCTTCTCCTCCTGCTGTAGGAAACTCGCTGTTTGAACTCTCTCAGACACAAAGGAGAAATTATGATGACGTGCACTTTGAAATATTATATATATATAATATATATATTATATATATTATATATATATATTATATATATATTATATAACAGACGTAAAATGTGAAATACAGAAAATAGAACCTCTTGTTTATGTTTCGTGTGTACAGATAAAGAACTTACTAGGGTTATATATACAGTATAATATATACACACATATACAGTATAATATATATATGCACACATATACAGTATAATATATATATATATGCACACATATACAGTATAATATATATATATATGCACACATATACAGTATAATATATATATATATATGCACACATATACAGTATAATATATATATGCACACATATACAGTATAATATATATATATATATATATATATATATGCACACATATACAGTATAATAAATATATATATGCACACATATACAGTATAATATATATATATATATGCACACATATACAGTATAATAAATATATATATGCACACATATACAGTATAATATATATATATATATATATATATGCACACATATACAGTACACATACAGCATTTAGACTGTGAGCAGTGGCAGAAAAATCAATGTTGCTTATATGTAAATTAAATTAAAGTGAAATGATCGAATGGGCGTCGTCCAACTGCGTCACTGTGAAGAGCCTTTAAACTACACCAGAGCTCTTTAATGAAATCTGATCAAATAAAACACCCCCACACTCCCATCACCTTGCACTGGTTCAGGATGACGATCCCAGAGTTCTTGTAATTCTTCTTCTTGACTCTGTACTTGGGGTTTATGCACGGCCACTGCACCTGAAAACACACACACACACACACACACGCACACGCACACACACACACACAATAAACTAAATGTGGAGAAACCAGGTTCACACTCAACATGCAGCAGCTGGTTTCCACACAGAGCAGCTACACATCAACACACCAAATTTAAAAACACTTTCTGTTGTCCCACAGTGATGCCATCAGCACCACAAACCCACTACGACGTGGTCTACGTGGTCTACGTGGACTACGTGGACTACACAGTCTACACAGTCTACACTACATGTGCTCTGTTTCTTCACCCTTACTGAGCTAATCCTGAACCAGAACAGTGTTGTGAGACCACAACCGGGCCAAGCGGATTCAACTTGAGACTTCAGAGACCCAGTCAGAGTCAGGTGATAATATTCACCTGCATGAATGTGATTGGATGTTCCTGGTCAGCTGGCAGCCAAACAGCTGATGAATGAATGTTTGCAGACAGAGAGAGAAGCTAAACACCAAACAGCTGTTACACACTAATAACACTGGGGAACAATTTGAAAAAAAAATTCTGTTGAGTTAGATTTTTATGCTGATTAAAACTAAAATTGGCATGCTGATTCCAAAATTGCAGTCAGTTTTTTTCTAGCACATCAAGTTTTTCTCCACAGCTTACCCTCCAGATAAGCAAGACTCCACTGATTAGCTGTAGTAAGACTTGCCAGCTGATTACGATTGGACTCATCTACAGCTACGTGGCAACTTGTTTGTGCAGTCACAATTGAGACAGTGCGGTGAGAGGTGTGTGCAGCTCCCAATAGGTCAGTACTATCACACACATATCTGTTAAGGACAGTATTTTTCATATTTTTTAAGAAAACGGGGATCCTATAAAAAAGTCATTTATTGCCGCGACAGTGCAACAGGCTGCCCCTTGATGCTTGTTGGGGCTGCGTGAGAGGAAGACCTGCAGGCGCTACTCAGGGCTGAAAAGTACTTCACCAAGACTACATGAGTAAAAAATTACTATTTAAAGTGTGTTTTCATTTATATTATGCAGCTAATCTTCTCATAAATAGACATCAGTCAAAGATAGGAGCGTAAAGGAAAGTGTATCTGTAATATCTGAAGTATCAGGTTAGTGCATCAATAATCAACTCATTCACAAGGCTTTCCCGCCCCCCTTCATAATTATTAATGAATAATACAGAGGTTTACTGCATATATATACATGTACATATATACATATATATACAGCCTCCTTCAGAGGTTCAGACAGCTGCAGCTTCTTATTCAGAGAGAGGAGGTGTGTTAACCACAAACCCCCCCGAGCTAAAGACAATCCTTCAGCTGCCCACACAAGGCCCCCGAGGATTCACTCTGACTCTGTTACATGTAACCGTGGAGACCGGGTGACACACAGCGTTCAGACTGGATGGATGGAGGACGGAGGAGGACGGAGGAGGACGACAGCTCTCTGGAGGCTTCAGCTCCGAGGGAGTCTTGTTTCTGTGTCGTCGGCCGGGAGCCGACTGTCAGCTGAGGAAGGAGGCCAATACATAAAACCTGAGCAGAAGAGGGGGGGGGGTCCCGACGGGACTCGACTGACTGCTCTTATTGTTTCCTGAGAAGGAGGCTAAGACGGGGGGGGGGGGGGGGGGGGCATCCTCCTCCTCCATCTCACTGCTTGTTGGAGAAATGTTTCTTCCACAATCAAGCCAGCTTTAGTGCATCAGTCCAACTTTTCAGGGGGGAGATTTTAGAGAACTGAACCAATCAAAGTCTGGATCTGCAGCATGAAGCAACAGGTCAGCCATAATCTAATAATCCAGGTTATGATGAGAAGCCTCGTTCTGTGAAATCATTTCTCAGCGTATGTTTTAATGAAAGAGGAAATGGTTTAAAACATATCTCGTGTAAAAATGACAGATTTTCAGCCTCATAGAAACTGATATTTAAGGAAAATGTTTTAGTGCTGAAAGACAACAGATCTGATTCTTTTCCATCAAACAGGTTCAAATGGGAAAATAACAGATCATGAATTAATTACTGATTAATGATGAACGTTGTTTTATGTGTCCTTTATTAAGATCCAACAGATGAATCATTTTAACTTAACGATGAATCAGAATACAAATAAAATCTAAACTTGGTGGAAGTCAGACAGGAAGTCAGACAGGAAGTCAGACAGGAAGTCAGACGGACTGACATGTTGTTGGTTTGCCTCTGAACATGAGATTTGATGACAATAAGTCAATCGTCTTGTCACACAGCGACTTCCTGTGTCATCACACTGATGTCGCAGTGCTGCTGAGGAGAACGTCCCCACAGTGAAAGGTGAGAGATCGTAATCCATAAATATTCATTGTTGTGACTGTTTCCGGCCTCTTTGTCCACCAGAAGATGGATTTGACTTTGTTGTTTCTGAAGTGAAGCAGGTTAGAGCTCTGAAGGGGGGGCGGGTTAATGAAAGCCACAGAGCATC
>NC_092188.1:667500-790000 GCF_043641665.1 Enoplosus armatus | reverse complement strand
CAGCGAGGAAAGATGGACGTGAACAACGTCTTTGCAAATGTTTCATGTTTGAGCTCCACGAGACACTCTGAGTGAGAGAACAACAGATTCTCAGCAGAACATCCTGGATCATCGTAATCTGACAACTTCCAACACAACATGACAGCCAAGAAGAGACGGGAGGAAATATACACGTTTACTGCACTGATACTAGAAACGTCTTCAGTCTGCAGCTGAACCAGGAACTTCTGAGTCTTCATCAGAGTCAACCTGGATCTGAGTGCCCATCATCACATCAGATTCAGATATGTCTTAAAGCTACAAAGATAGAAGTACAAAAAGTACAAGTACTGCATCCATCAGGTGTAATAAATCAGAGGGAACACGACACATTCAGGTCTTCACTGAGGCCAAAAGACTCCGCTGTGATCAGAATCCAGAGTCTCCACCACGGTTAGCCTGTTAGCCTGTTAGCATGATGTCCAACATGAGCAGACAGCATGTGGACAACATGTGAGCTGCTGCACCTGATAAAGGATTTTATGGTGTATTTTTTACCAGTATTTGAATGTGTGAAGTATTTAGTGTCCGACAAGAAGAACAAGAAAAACTACAAATCTAGTTTTAGCATGTATTCACAATTTCGGTTTGACCTGATGAGGACGTTCGTATTTTACATATAATGAAGTACAGATACTGTGATACTGGAGGCCGTTGAACGTCGTCTCTGTGCTGCCGACGGGGGCCCAACCTGCGGCCCCCGGGCCAAAAACAACAAACAAACAAAACAACAGGACGTGCGATGGACGGGTTCCTCTGGAGTCGACCAACACCTCCATCAGTGTTGTCAGGAGAAAACCTTGTATCTCCAACATGTCAAACTAGGAACAACAGCCAGATTTTAGCAGGAAGATGTACAGACGTCTGACACGAACAAACATGACAAACATCCAAATACAAAATAAAAAAGTACATCAAACCACCTAAAAGCTCCAGATCAGAAAGATTAACGTCAGTTGCAGACAAAACCTCCTCATGAGCCTCCTCAAAGATTAAAAGGTACTTTGGAGGATGAGACTTCCTGCTGGGACCTGTTTCAGACCGACTGTTTATAAAAATCACACAGTGTCACAGTGTTGACTGGGTGTCTCACCTCGTGATGCGTTCACTTACTGACATACAAGGTTTCACCATCAGCTGCTACTCGTTTCTATCCAACAGAACGGACCAGCTGTCAGTTTGACCTGCTGCTGCAGCCAATCAGACGCCCACATTTAGAGTGGAGCCACAACAGCCATCGACTGATACAAGAGACCGAGAGTGTGTGTGAGTGTGTGTGTGTGTGTGTGTGTGTGAGTGTGTGTACCTGCAGCTTGCGTTCGTGGTCTCCGCTGCACAGCGAGTTGAGAGAAACTTTGAAGGTTTTCCACACCGGGTTGAGATTATTCATCACAGTCTGAGAGAGAGAACATGAAACACGTCGTTCACAGATGGTAGAAAGAACAAAGATGGCGGAACACGCGAGTTTAATTCCACCCGTCATCTCACGTCTTTGATGCGTCCAAACAGCTGAATAAAAATCGTCCGATCAGTGATGAATTACACACTGAGAGTTACATGAGGTCAGATTTAATATTAATATTGAAATGGAAGTTGACAGTAGCTTTTGTTTACATCACTTTGTGTGCGACAGCTCCGGTTTGACAGACAGGTAGCAGTGAGACAGGTAGCAGTGAGACACGTCCAGACAGCGTTGTCAGGAGCCAAAAACCAAATAATCATACAGACCACCTAAATTATTGCTTTTCAGGGGAAACTATCACAAGTCACAAGTGTGTTTCCATGCGCACTAGTATCCTGGTTACGTGTTCACATCATATCCTGGTCTCAGAGACCTGGACATGCTGCCTGGAGTCCAGGTTTCCTGCTGGTTATGTCGGGGTTCTGCAGTTTGGGACGCATATGCACCCACGCCTGTGGTGAACTTTGTGTATATATAAATACTACTATAAATACTGTGTTGAAGTAGAAAGAAGTAATCATGGCTGTTCTTGTGTTATTGGAAGACACTGAAAACTGCTTTTAGAAGGGAGAGAGTCTTCAGAGACCCGAGTGACTTGAGTCGCTATCGTCCCCCAAGAAATATTAGATTTGTGCCCCTCATGTGAACAAGGTGTCTGTGATGTCACAGTGTGGGTCTGTGATGTCACAGTGTGGGTCTGTGATGTCACTGTTTGTACCTCAGTTCTGTAGACGAGCTGCAGCGTGGCGTCGTCATTCAGCCGGTAGATCTCCAGGAACGGGTCGGATTTACTGAAGAAGTCCTGCAAACACAAACAGACGCTGATGGTCCCTTTGTCACATCTCGCCAGGTTCCAACACTGCAGCGCGTCGTTTTAGTGATGGACGACATTAATGCTAACCACTGTAGCATTCTGCTAACACGCCAGTCTGACTGTGACAACTCCAAATTAAATATGCCAACTTCACAAATACACCAAAGCTTTTCAAGTGATTGACTGATTGATTGATATTGATCGGTTTGTTTAGTGAGTCACACACACACACACACACACACACACACACACAGCTGTTACCTTGTCGTCCAGTTTCCTGGCGCTGAAGGAGAGCTCGATGTAGTCGTCATTCCCCGTCAGCTCCTCTGCTGTGATCTGAACACACACACACACACACACACACACACACACACACACACATTTCCCTCTGGTAAGAAGAGGACGGCATCATTAAGTCAACAACACTGAATGCTCAGATCAGACTGAGAACCAACGACAGAACCTGTGAACTGAACTGTTCGGTATCATCATGAAGCATAAAGATGCACAAAATGGAAATACTCATGTAAAGTACAAGTACCTTGAACTTGTACGTAAATGCAGTACTTTGTTACATTCCTTCCTCAGGTCCATTTTGTCTGCCTTTGACAGCAGAGGACATCATCGCTGGTTTGTCTTCGTCATTCTTTAACTGATTCATTAGTGATGACGATGGTTTGAAAGTGAAGATGGTTCGTCCTCTGAGGAGCAGGAGCGACGTGATCTTTATATCTGTTGTGTAGTGAAGTTTCGTCCTGATGGCGTCAGTAACAAAGAATATTTATCCTCTGTGAGCCGTTGAAGAGTTTTCAGTTTATTAAAACATGCTGCTTTTCATCCTGTTGTATTTTCCCAGAAGCATAAATGCATTTACATCTGACAGCGACATGGCGGATGATATATTACACTTTATAAACAGGATAATATTCAGACTAACAACAGATCTCAGATCAGACATGAGGAGAAGCCTGCAGTGTTTATATGACACATAAATATATTGAGTTTGTTATCATGTAAACAGACTAACAGAGTTCATCAGAAACGACCTGAGGGAGGAAAACAAAGAGGCTTCAAACAGGGAGGAGATCTGAGGGAGGAGAGGAGGAAGAGAGAGAGGGATGAATAAAGAAAGAACAAAAAGAAGGAGGAAAATACGAAACATGGAGACAAAGTGAAAGGACGAAACAAACAAGAAGAAATAAGAAAGGAAAGAAGAAGAAGGAAGGAGGAAGAAGAGAGGCAGAAGGGTGAGGGGAAATAAGAAGGAGGGACGTAAGACACAGAGAAGAAGAACAGAGAAGAAGAACAAAGAACAGAGAAGAAGACCAGAGAAGAAGAACAAAGAACAGAGAAGAAGAACAAAGAACAGAGAAGAACAGAGAAGAAGAACAAAGAACAGAGAAGAAGAACAAAGAACAGAGAAGAAGACCAGAGAAGAAGAACAAAGAACAGAGAAGAAGAACAAAGAACAGAGAAGAACAGAGAAGAAGAACAAAGAACAGAGAAGAAGAACAAAGAACAGAGAAGAAGACCAGAGAAGAAGAACAAAGAACAGAGAAGAAGAACAAAGAACAGAGAAGAACAGAGAAGAAGAACAAAGAACAGAGAAGAAGACCAGAGAAGAAGAACAAAGAACAGAGAAGAAGAACAAAGAACAGAGAAGAAGATCAGAGAAGAAGAACAAAGAACAGAGAAGAAGAACAAAGAACAGAGAAGAACAGAGAAGAAGAACAAAGAACAGAGAAGAAGATCAGAGAAGAAGAACAAAGAACAGAGAAGAACAAAGAAGAAGAACAAAGAACAGAGAAGAAGAACAAAGAACAGAGAAGAAGAACAAAGAACAGAGAAGAGGAACAAAGAAGAAGAACAGAGAAGAAGAACAAAGAAGAAGAACAAAGAAGAAGACCAGAGAAGAAGAACAAAGAACAGAGAAGAAGAACAGAGAAGAAGAACAAAGAAGAAGAACAGAGAAGAAGAAAAAAGACGAAGAACAAAGAAGAAGAACAGAGAAGAAGAACAAAGAAGAAGAACAAAGAACAGAGAAGAAGAACAAAGAACAGAGAAGAAGAACAAAGAACAGAGAAGAAGAACAAAGAAGACAAACAAAGAACTGAGAAGAACAGAGAAGAAGACCAGAGAAGAAGAACAAAGAACAGAGAAGAAGAACAGAGAAGAAGAACAAAGAAGAAGAACAGAGAAGAAGAACAAAGAAGAAGAACAGAGAAGAAGAACAAAGAAGAAGAACAAAGAACAGAGAAGAAGAAGGAAGGAAGAGGGAACAAAGTATTTCTCATTCTGTCTGATCTCAGATCTGTTACTGTCCAACCTTCCTTCAACAACAACCTGCAGCTGAACCAGGATCAGGACTAAAGGTCCAGGTCTCGCTTTCCTGCTTCTGTTTGTAACTTTAACTGACCTGGGATCTGTTGTTTCTGTTTGAAGTTCAGTTTCTGAATAAAGAAGAAAATAGAGAAGGAAACAACAACATTCAACAGGAAAGACACGAGAGAGGGATGGAAGGACGGAGAGAAAGACTGAGGAAAAGGGAGAGAAATAAAAGAAGACAGGAACGACAAGAGAGTTAAGAGAGAGAGTAAAGATAAGGGAAGGAAGGAAAAGAGAAACAGGAAACAGACGAATGAAGGAAGAATGGAAAGAAAGAAGAAATGGGAAGGAAGGAAGGAAGGAAGGAAGGGAAGGACAAAAAGGACAAAGAAAGAAAGACAGAAGGAAAGAAAGAAACAGGTAAGGAACAAAATAAGGAAGGCAAGAATAAAAGAAAGAAGGAATGAAGAAGGAAAGGAAAGAAGGAAGGAAGGAAACTAAAAATAGAAAAGAAAAGGATGAGAGAGAAGAAAGAAGGAAAAGAGGAAGAAGGGGTAAAAGAAAAACGGGGACAAAAAAGACAAACAGTGAAAGAAAGACAAAAATATGAACAAAAGAGAAATAAGGAAATAAAAGCTTTGATTGGCTGCTTCCTGCTCTGGAATCCTTTCAGAATAAATCCCCCTGAAGCGTTTCATGTGTCCACAGAGGTGGAGAGGAACATCAGAGAGGGATTTCAAATGAAAAATAAATCCGTGTGAGCAGCAGAGGACGGTTCAGGAGGTCCAGCTGAGAGGATCCAAGTTATCAGAGCTGATTGGAAAACCACAGAACCACCGACAATCCTGCTTCCTGTCTGATGGAGGTTTTAATGTCTGAGAGTCACGACCGAGCAAAGAAAGAAGAAGGACAGGAGACAAAACGTCTTCCTGCTGTAAACTTGTTCCCAACACAAACACAGGACTTTAAACTGCAGCCAGCAGGACCGGATCCCTCACTGGCTTCCCACCCGTCAGCAGTGACAGGTGTGACGGAGCACAAGGTTTTCACTTACATCAGAAGAAGAAGCTTGTTATTAACGCTGCGTCATGTTTCAGCTCCGATTTCTATTTTATATTTACAGTATTTGTTTTTCATTCATCTTACAAAGTTTATTGTTATGCACAAAAACACCAAGACAAATTACTTAATTCTGTGTCTGATCATGTTTCTGATTCTGATTCTGATCCTGTTTCTTATTCTGATTCTGATTCTGATCCTGTTTCTGTTTCTGATTCTGATTCTGATCCTGTTTCTGTTTCTGATTCTGATCCTGTTTCTGATCCTGTTTCTGATTCTGTTTCTGATTCTGATTCTGATTCTGATCCTGATTCTGTTTCTGATTCTGATCCTGTTTCTGATCCTGTTTCTGATTCTGATCCTGATCCTGATTCTGTTTCTGATTCTGATTCTGTTTCTGATCCTGATCCTGTTTCTGATTCTGTTTCTGATTCTGATCCTGTTTCTGATCCTGATTCTGATTCTGTTTCTGATTCTGATCCTGATCCTGATTCTGTTTCTGATTCTGATCCTGTTTCTGATTCTGTTTCTGATCCTGTGTCTGATCCTGTTTCTGATTCTGATTCTGATCCTGTTTCTGATTCTGATCCTGTTTCTGATTCTGTTTCTGATTCTGATTCTGATCCTGATCCTGTTTCTGATTCTGTTTCTGTTTCTGTTTCTGATTCTGTTTCTGATCCTGTTTCTGATTCTGTTTCTGATTCTGTATCTGATTCTGATCCTGTTTCTGATCCTGATCCTGATTCTGATTCTGTTTCTGATTCTGATTCTGATCCTGATTCTGTTTCTGATTCTGTTTTTGATTCTGATTCTGATTCTGTTTCTGTTTCTGATCCTGATTCTGTTTCTGTTTCTGATTCTGATCCTGTTTCTGATCCTGTTTCTGATTCTGTTTCTGATTCTGATTCTGATCCTGATCCTGATTCTGATTCTGTTTCTGATTCTGATCCTGATTCTGATCCTGTTTCTGATCCTGTTTCTGATTCTGATTCTGTTTCTGATCCTGATTCTGAACTGGGATCTTGTGGGACTCTGAGGTGTTGATGAAGCAGTGAGGAGGCGAGAGAGTGAAGCTCACCGTGATGATGGCTTTTCCCACGGTGCCTCCTGGTCTGAGCAGAGCTTTGGACAGTTTCCTCTGAGAGATGATCTGCACACACACACACACACACACACACACATGCAGTCTGCAGGTCAAATAATCCATCTTGTCTTCTTTTTAAACACATCAAACAGCTGATTAAACAGCAGAATAGTTTAGATTCACAGGTCCAAGCCTCTGTCGTGAGGAGGAGGAGGAGGAGGAGGAGGAGGCTGTTCCTCTCTCGGCCCTCCAGCTGCTCTGAAACAAACTGCACTGTCAGCAGAAAAAGAAGCTGTTTGACTGAAGAAGCCCCGCCCCCCTCCCAGCTCCTCGATGCCAGTCTTTTCTGAGTGTTTCTTCCAGGCCTGTTAGCAGAAACCTCCACGCTCCGTCAGCCATCTGGCCGGTCGAGGAGCTGGCAGCCGAGCCGAGCGACTCTGCTGGCAGAGACGAAGACGAGGAGACGAAGACGAGGAGGAAGAGGAGGCTTTTCCCGACTCGACTGAGCTGATTGTTTCATCACAGACTCCGCTCCTCTTCTTCTGCTCTGCATGTTAAAACTCTTTCTCCTCCCGGCAGGAAACTGAAAACAGTCAGCAGGAAATCAAAAGCGTCGCCATCACACAGCGTCTTCCTCACGAGGAGCATCATCTTCAGTTTATAATGAGACCGTCAGCAGATGGAGACTTTCTGTTTCCTCCTCACTGTCCATCAGGCTGTTCAACTCTCCAAACAGAGAGCGAAACAATATGGTATTTATTTTTACACATTTTCTTCTGTTGTTTCTTCTTTTTTTTGTCTTTTTATTCTCTCAGTTATTTAATTATTATTATTATTATTATTAAAACCCATCAGTGAGCCATGAACACACACACTGTAGTTCATCTGGACTCAGTCCCACACACACCGTCCTGCTGCCCCAAACACTCACCAGAGCTCCACATGTGGATTCATCCGCCGCTGAAAATAGTCCCCAACAGATGCACTATTTCCTGCTGTTAGTTTGATAAAACTCCAGCGAGCAGCTGTTGGAGGGAACGACTGAGCCTTTTAAACATGAAACTCTATATTTTTGAGGAGTTTTTAAAGATTGAGGTCTTCGGCAGGAACCAATGGGCTGAGAGCTGAGAGCCACAGACAGGAAGTGAGACAGGAAGTGAGACAGGACTGAGAGACAGACAGGTTGATAGTCTGAGTCTGAACATGAGACCTGATGATGCTAATAGAAATATAAAGTCTCTGAGGTCATTGTGATGCTGCTTTTCTCTACAACAACAGTGCGTCCTTGTCCTAATACACACATCAAATATGTATGAACACTAAATTAGCTCATTAATTAGTCCAAAAAGTTCAGACATTTCTTCTTTATCTTCATGAAGACTTTTCTGTGTTGTTTAGCTCGGCCTGTTTTCTGTGTAGACAGGATTTATTTAATTGAAGAGTCAATTATTTGCCTTTCCACCAAAACCTATAAGAAAAAACTCTCGTTTGAGAAATTCAAAAGACTTGTTGGTGCTGCAGGCAGAAGAATAATGACTGTTTCCTTCTGTCACTTTGTTATTTTCTTCTTTGTTGTGATTGTTGTTGTTTGTGTATCAGCCAGTCATCTGACAGCTTCAGTGATAAACACAGATAGAGCTCGTTGTGTTTTCCTGTCAGGAGTTTATCCTCTCTGGCTGTAATGCAGCGTCACACTCAGCTGCTGAAGGAAAGACGGAAACACAAATGTTCTTGAAATACGTTCAGTGTGTTTGAGGAGTTTTTCAGAGTTATAAATATTTCTCACAACAAAAAGACATTTTCATTTTCAGCTCAGTCTGATGATTGACAGCTCCCTGGTGTTTACCTGTAACACACACGCACACACATACGGATTCTTCGGCACCCGGTGGGCAACTTTCGTACGATCGAATGGGACGCCATCTTTGAACACAAAATCCCGTTCTCATTAATACACCTTAGTTTCAAGCAAGCTGATTGGTTGATCCAACGCCTGTCGGGAGGCGGGTTGGAAACATTAACATAAAAAGGAAACAGCCACAGAAACGTCTCTGGCGACTGGTCCAGGTCCAGCTGACTCACCTGTCCCAGCGTGCACTCCACTGACCCCAGGAAGTCGGCCTCCTTCAGGCCGTTGTGGCTGCTGTTGATGTCGTACAGCTCGAAGCGCAGACGCTGCACCTCTTCAAAATAAAAGTCCAATGTGAAAACCTTGGAGTAGGTGGGGTTTACACAGCTGCGAATCACCTCTGTCCGCTCCACCTGCAGGAGACACCGGGGACAAAACACCACGATGAATATTTCAGTTCCACTTTGTCTCAACATGTCAGTGTGTCCGTACTGAGAGCATCATGATCTCTTCCGCTTAACGACATTTTCAGGACACTTTGTTCTTTGTACAAAATCAGTCGGTCAATCAGTCAGTGGATGAGACAAAAGACAGCTCTTTTGTCTCATCCACTGACTTTTAAATTAAAAATATGATTGAAATAAAATCTGATCAGCATATTTTGGGATTTTTGTTTTTTGGATGCTGCTGAATACATTTGGAAAGTTGTATTTAAATATTTGGTATATACGGACATGATACTTATATATTGTATATTTCTCCCTCGTCTCTTCTGAAGGGTTGTGGAGCTCCCTCTCACTGTAACTGTTGTCTGGGTGGGGTCCCGTGCAGGATGCAGAAAGCTGTGGCACTGTTTGGTGTAACAGACTGAAATGTCTTACTTCTCTTCTGAAACTCTTGTCAGTGCTCTCACACCGACACGGCGTCATGACACCCAAAGATATGGACACCGCTTCTTGTACGATTTGGTTTTGTATGTTTGTCTGCATGACACACAACACAACAAGTCCTGAAATAAAAGTAAATCCAGTTTTTCAGTCCAGACAGGTCAGAAAGTGTTTCAACCTGGAGTCTCAGTGTGAACAGACAGATGGTGTTCAGGCTGGAGCTGCTTCATTAAAGGCGTTACAGAGTGTGAGAGGAGAGCTGACGTCCTGCTGGACGCTTCCCTCAGTGTCTTTATACTCTTTCTGTTTGTGTGTGAAGACGTCGGCTCAGAGAGGAAACACGAAGAAGAAGTGTGGCAGCTGAAAGCAGGAAGTCCTCCTGCAGGTTTGACCTGCTGGCTGTAACAACAGGAAGTCCTCCCACTTTTATTAATTATTCATTATTATTAGGATCACTTATTAAACGGCTCCACACACTGATGTCATACTGAGAACAAATCTTAGACCTCCAGATTCAGATTCATTGAGCCAAGGGTGCGGGCCCTCAGTGCTTCTAGCCAATCAGAGTGCAGGCCTGCAAACCAAACAGCTTCTGATGAAACTGAGCTTCAGCAGTTCACCAGGTTTTTAAAATGTTTTAAAATCTTTAACCTAAGAGCTGATTAAGTGCAAACATCCTGAGCAAGAAGAAACTGCTGACTGCATCCTGCAGTTTTCTTTACCTGGTTTCTTTATGTGTGTTCTGGAGCTGCAGGTGGATCTGATCCTGATTGTCTGTTGTGGGCAGAAAAACCTGGAGTTTACAGGTTTTAAGAGTCCACCTCGGTCTGAACTGATCATAAAACACAGAGTCCCTGTTTGACTGATTCTTCTAAAGACTTCTGCAGACTGTCAACGAGACCAGACACAGACACACTCAGTGTCCTCAAGATAACAGACTGTGTTTCCTGTTTCCTCCCAGCATGGAGACGAAGACATCTCAAAGATAATGACAACAGCAAGATCATTAGGTCATTAGACCATTAGGTCATTAGACCATTAGGTCATTATCCCCAGATCTTAAAGCATGTTTAATATGAACAATCGGTCCGATGACTCTGTGATGTGAAAGATGTCTCCATCTCTGTTTTGGTATTGCGGCACATTTCCTGTCTGGTTCAGTCTCAGTGTTTTCAGAATAAAAGCTGTAAGAAGCCACTGAACACAAGCTGCTGGACATAGTGCAGATGTTTCCCTCGGGAGGTGGAGGAGACCAGAACCAGAGCTAAGAGAGAGAGAAGACTGGACTTCATCCATCAGGAGACTCAAACACTGTTAATAACTGAAGACTCAACCAACAACGCGACAAACGGAGGAACTCTTCACTGTCTCTGAATCAGCTGGCTGGAAATATTTCCCTGTGCTGTCGAGTTCGTCTCACAGCAGGTGAGTTTCATCATCTGATCTCAGGTCTGCGTTGTGTTTCTCAGTTTTCTCTCAGTCAGTCGCTGTTCAGCAGCTTCAAACTGAAACACGGCGACGTGACGTTCATTCACGTACGTGTTGTCTTCCACCCGCTCAAACCTTCTTCCTTCACAACTTCTCTAATGAAGCATTAACACCAAAAATATATGATATATAAAAGGAGGATCTGTTTTATATATATCTATATATATATATATATATAATATTTCTGTGAGTGTGAGGAGAGGATTGTGGGGGTGAACGTGTGAACGTCTGCAGTGAGGTGTGAAGATTCATAGTTAAAGTTTCACAACAGCTCTTGTTTCCTGATATTAATTCAATCTTTAATGAAGACAAAAATAGAGACACTTCTTCACTCACAGACATTTAATACAAACGTTCTGTCAGCCTTGATGTCACGACAGCTGCAGGCTGAAGGACAGAACTGTTCTCAGGTCTGCTTCTTTGTCTGGTTTCAAAGCAGCCAACAGAAAAGTGAAGACATGTTTCAGATGAAAGAAATCAGATTAAAGTCTTTGTGTGAATCCTTGAGGTCTAACTGACTGGACCTCCTCCCGTCATAAGATAACCCCCCCCCCCCCCCCTACTCCAGTACTACTACTGGAGACTACTAATGTAATCTGATCTATTAGATTATCAAATGTTTCCTTTGTAAAATCTGAATTTGTAAAGTAACTAAAGCTGTTAAATAAATGTAGTGAAGGAGGAGAAGTATAGAACTACTCAAGTAAGTACAAGTACCCCAAAATAGTACTTAAGTACAGTACTAGTAAATGTACTGCTAGTTGTTCATGCTGCACAGGTTCTTCTCTCTGTAATTAGCAAAAAACTGATCAATGTTTGAGTTTCAATCAGGACCCAGTCTCTGAGTCTCTCAAAGCTTTAATGGATCAGAGACTCTGAGTCCTACTGAGTCCTACTGAGTCCTGCTGAGTCCTGCTGAGTCCTGACACCAGATCTGAGACAATCTGACAAATCAGCTTCTTAATCCAAATCTGTTTGTCAACCAGAGATGAAGGAAATAATCCGTCAGTCACATCTGAAGCCAACAGAAGAGAAAATATGTCATCCTGTCTGAAGTGTCACCTCAGAACAGATCTGAGACCTGCGCTGACAGTGAAGTAACACATGAAGAAGGAAACGGGACGAGTTTGTGTCCATGTGGACGCTTCATCTGCAGCTCCAGCAGACAGACGGAAATACTGCGAGAAACAGAAAGTGGGGCAACAGAAACCAGGTCTGACCAGTTCACAACACACACACACACACACACACACACACACACACACACACTCAGACAACACACACACTCAGACAACACACACACACTCAGACACACACACACACACACACACACACACACACACTCAGACAACACACACACACTCAGACAACACACACACACAGACAACACACACACACACAGACACACACACACACTCACTCAGACAACACACACACACACACACAGACACACACACACACTCAGACAACACACTCACACACACACACACACTCAGACAACACACACACACACACACACACACAGACACACACACACACACACTCAGACAACACGTTCACTCAGACAACACACACACACACACATACACACACACACACACACACTCAGACAACACACACACACACACACTCAGACAACACACACACACACACAGTCAGACAACACACACACACACACACACACACACACACACACACACACACTCAGACAACACACACACACACACACACACACACTCAGACACCACCCTGATCCCACATCCAGCCAGCGAGCTACACATACTGTAGACCAGCATCCACGACCTCACAGGAAAGACCTGGTCTCTGACAGCCGTCTCCTAAACCCTGTGTCTCCAGTCCATCACAGCAGCTGAATCAGCTGTTAGCAGCTCCTGTCTGCAGCGTCCTCATGGACGGACA
Source organism: Enoplosus armatus (assembly GCF_043641665.1). Taxonomy (NCBI): domain Eukaryota; kingdom Metazoa; phylum Chordata; class Actinopteri; order Centrarchiformes; family Enoplosidae; genus Enoplosus; species Enoplosus armatus. The sequence goes on along the minus strand of NC_092188.1, from coordinate 777,073 downwards.
GACAACCATCACTGATCACTGAGACACTGAAGGAAAGTTTCTTCTCTGACAGGTCACAATAAAAGCCAGTGTTTTGCCAATGATGTGCTTTTAATGAGAAAGAGCAGCAACAGGAAACGTTTGGTTTGCATTAGCAGGTAGCGCTCCAGCATAGAAATGTCCCTCAGCTCTGGTCAGGTGTCTGTCTCAGACATGAACATCGTCCTTGTGTCAAACAGTCGGCTGGTCGCCCCTCACCTTTATTCTCACATTTACAACCACTGATCTCAGGTCTGTTCAACTCTAGTTACTGAACATGGACAGACTGCCCTCCACTACTTTGCATCTTATAAATGGAATGACCGACAGAGGATTTAACCCTTGAACGTCTCATCCCAGTCATTTTACTCATATAACTCGTCTCTGAAGCTTTTGTTTGTTTTTCTGTCTCTCGGCTGTTCTCAGGTCAGTCCCAAATACAGCATTAGTTTGTCCAAACAATGTGTTCTGGTCGTTTAGTTGCGTTTGTCTCTCTTGTAGGCAGCATGTGATGAATCTGTTTGTTCGACTCCCACGACTCATCTGCTTTCTGAGGCTGGAAAGATTCTGCTTTTACTGAAAGTGGAGTCTAAATTACAGCCATTAAAGAAGCGTGCTGTGCAGCTGGAGTGTGTTTTCACTGTAGCTGCTCTTTAACCAATGAAGAAGAAGAAAGAAGTCATCGAACAGAGTGTTCGCTCCCATCACGATGAGATTAGGATGAACTCCAGCAGTCTTTTGTTCAGTCCGACGTGGATTCACTGTGTGTTTGGACTCTTTCCTCCTTCATCATCTGTCGTGTCGATAATGAACCCGAGCAGCTTCCAAACAGACGCAACTTAACCAAACAGTTCAGCTCCAGATGGCTGATAACAGAGAGACCGAGGAGACGGAGGATCTGCTGTGTTTCACTCCTCTCATCGTGTCCGTCTGTCAGAGGACGACTGCTGTCTGTCAAACCGGCAGCAGGGTCCAGCTGCAAACCGCACATTATACACCTGAGACTGAAGCTCAGACCACCAGCGGGGCCAGGGGGGGGTGGCTGACACCGAGGCTTCAGCACAACCTGAGGATCAGAAACGTCTGCACCTCCTGGACCTGATGTGACACACAGCAGCACAGACAAACACCTTCCTGTGAGACTGACGTGTCCACAATCTGACCAATCACAACGGAGGAGGAACAAGTTTAAAGAAATTACAGAAACAGAAAGAAGACTTCCTGCTAACACCGGCAGGATTTTAATGTTCTGCTAGCTGTTAGCTTAATTAGCTGGTTTCTCCGAGCGGCGTGTTGGTGAGCAGCTCGTTCACCTCTCACCACTTTACTGCTCATTAAAGACTCCTGCAGGACACATTCACTGAGGCTGGGAAACTCCAGCTTCAGGCTGTGAACTGAACGCAGCATGAAGACACACAGAACAAGAGCAACACGAACACAGAGCTCCTCTGTTTCTCCTGATTTGTGGCCTCAGCAACACTTCACACAGACGCCTGGTCATCACCCTGAACTGTCGTTTCATTTCACTTCACAGAAACTGCGGAGAACTACCATCAGCATCATCACAAACTACAACAAGCCAGCAGCTGAGAGGCCAGCGTGGTTACCATGGCGACCTACCTCCATCCACTGTCCGTGGGACTTCATCTTGAGGACGACGCAGGGGTCGGGTTTGGACAGAGCATCTCGGTCTGAGATGCCTTTGCAGGTGAGCCGCAGCTCCACTTTGGTCAGACAGGGACTGCTGAACAAACCCAGAGAGTTGGCCGCTGACTCGTAGATGTCACTCATGGTGGAGGCGGGACAGGAAGTCTGCACAGGAGAGACAACGGGATGGATCAGAGTGTTTCCAAAAGAGTCTTTTTGTTTTTTAAACCCAGTTTAACCCAGAAAAGGAAGCTTTATTATATATTTATTTATTATATCTACAGAACATTTCAGAAAAGAAAAGCATTAGAATGACATTCAAGTTTTTAATAGATAAAACGAAATAGAATAGAGTTACAGTGCAGTAATAAGTTGTAGTTGTTGCAGAGAAACAGACCAATCAGGGTTTTAGATTTAGATCTAGAGCTGAGGTGGAGCCGCCAGCAAGGCAGACCGTGGTAGGCTGAGACACCTGTCAATCAAGCTCCACAAATACACCTCACTTGATGCCTCGATATCTCCCGAATGGAACATTTATTCTGGAAATCCCCCGTCACACTGACAGTAGACAGAGGTGATCAGAGAAGTTGGAGGTTTTCTCATTTACTTCAACAGACCAGCATGTTCAATACAAACTGAAGCAGCCAAATGGAACTCAGCCATCATTCATGTTGTTATTCGCAGCTGTACTGTGACGACTGTGAGGCGAGTGCTGCTTCCCGCCTCTGGATGTGATCGGCTCATATCTGATTTACATTTTCTAGATGCATGGAAAGGTTCCCTGTCAGGATTAGAACGGCTGCGACCCGCAGCCAGAACACGTCTGCTGAACAAGTCTTAATTAAATTAGAATAACAGATTATTTTAGTCCGTGTGTCATTTCATTCATCGCGTCCTCTTCATGGGAGCGCCGGAGTTACAGCAGGCTGTTCCACATGATGTTCCACATGTCCTCCCCACATGATCCACTCAGTCTGGATTCATCAGACTGAGTGGATCATGTGGGGAGGACCATCACTGACAAGTTACACTCCGTAGAGTTTAACTTTAATCTGAACCCTAAAACCGAGTTTGAACCCTCCAACATCGTTTGAAGAAGTGAGGACCAAAAATAACTTTCCCAAAATGTCCTCACTTTCATGTCCTGACTTTCCAAAAGTGTCCTCATTTTATTTTAAGACCAGTTACCAAAAACTGTCCTTATTTTCCAAAACTATCCAGATTTTCAAAAATGTCTTTATGTCCACACTGTCCCAAAAAACCCTCAGTTTCCAGAAATGTTGTCATTTTCCAAAAATGTCCAAACTTCCCCATTAATGTCCAAAATATCCAATGTTCTCACTATCAAAACATGTCCTGACTTTCCAAAAGTGTCCTCAATCCTCAGAAAACAGTCCTGTTTACCAAAAATGTCCCCAAATTTCAAAAATGTCTTAACTAAAATTGTCAATGTCCATTTCCAAAACATGTCGTCAGTTTCCCAAAAAGTGTCCTCTGCTTTCAAAATTGTCCCCAATTTCCAAAAGAAGTCCTCATGACAGAGTCCTCCCTTTAAAAAGATTTTAACGCTACAAACTGTCCACGATTTCAAAACTGTCCTACAAAAATGTGATTTTCTAAAAAAGTCTTCACAAACATCTTCATCACGCCCAATAATGTTGTCATTCAAATGTCTTTCTTTCAAAATAAAAGTCTTCTCTTACTGAAATAGTTTTTTCCTCACTTTCTTAAAATGGTCCCCAATATTTTCCTTTTTAATATCTTAAGTTTCCTCAGTGGACTTGTCATAACGTCCTCAGCGTGGACGTCTCCTGGTGCTGAAAGTCTAATGAACCAGCCTGATGAACAACACATGAATAGTTTTTCTTTCTAGTTTTATTCTTTTCTTTCTGTCTTGACTTTTGTTTTTTGTTTATTAAAGGTCCCATATAGTAGAAAGTGAGATGTCCATGTCTTGTCTGATCATAAAGCAGCTCTAGCTGCTGTATAAATACTGTGAAAGGATCAAACGCTCAGTCCACGGAGAAATGCACACAGCCCGTATTCAGACACTGCACCTTTAAACGAGCCGCCAGGACTCCGTAAGGTTGTGATGTCACAACTATACCGTCAGCCACGCCCCCAGCAGGTCATCTGATCCAATGACAGCACGCCCACCAAGTACAGAGGCACTCATCCACCCGCTCAGTCCGTCTGAGTTATGAGTTATTAGTTATTATCTCAAACGGGGCTGCAGGAAGGGCCGGGACAAGATGAAGAAGGACTGGTTGATCTGTGAAGCTTCTCCAGGGGAGTCCCGGAATAAAAATATAGAGCTGAAATGAGCATGATGTGGGACCTTTAACTTTTATTTTTCTGCTCTTTCTGTTTCTTGTGGATCCGTGAACGTCCTGAAGGCTCCGTGTCAAACACGTCAGCAGCGTTTATTGTCCGAATGTAAAATTCACCTGAAGAATCGAGACATCGGCTGATTCTTTAGCTGAATCTGTTCTTTCTTTTCTTTGAAGCAACGAACGTGACTGAAACTCAGCAGCCTTAAAAGCTCCTGAGCAGAAGGACAAGTTTAACAAGATGGATACCTTTAGTGCATTTACAAATTCAAGGTACTTGTACTTTACTTGAGTATTTCCATTTTAGCTTCCTACTTCTCCTCCGCTACATCTGTAGTTACTTTACTGATCAGTTTTTAATACTTCTTCCTTCTCTGGCTGCAGATCGTTTCTCTTTAAACAACACTTTTACAGTGGAAACGTAAACTTCAGGAGCTTCAGATTCCTCACACGCCTCCTCACATCCTGCTCAGTCCAACAGTTACCAGCATCTGTGTGACTGATCTCTGATTTCCTCCACAATCCTGATCCCACAGCAGCGTCAGCCTCATGGTCTCCATCGCTGATAAAAGCCCAGGACGATAACCTCACAGGAAACTATTTCTGCTGGCTCAGGAAGAAACAATCGTATCTCCTCCTCACCACCAACCACTTCATCACCTCCCTCCATTATCCCATCAGCAGCACTCCGCTCATCTGATTAACCCCCGGCTGCAGCAGCCTCAGTAATGTCCTCCACAGATATCATCCACACCACCGGCTCCAGTTACACGGGGTGGAAAGAGGAAGAGCGGAAGAGAAGGTTCATGTTAAAGTCCAGGAGGCTATTTTAAAAACAGACCACAGATCTGATCTTTGGCTGTATGTGATTGTATGTGTTACTGTGCGAGGTCACTGAAACACCATGCTGCATGTTTCAGCTGTAGAGAGGCGCTAAGAGTACAAGTTTTACTCTCTTCCATCAAAAACACACCAACAATATCTCTACGTGGAGTTCATGGGCTTCTTGATCAATGCTGCTGAAATCAATGTCATTGATTACCTTCCGTTCATTTCTGGCTTTCCAACCGATCAGAGGCAGGACTCCTCTGATGTGTCGCTTCATCCTCCCAAAGTTGTCTCATATGTTGATCTTTCATTTACAGTGAAAACACTGCGACAGCCAGAGATCCTTCATCTGTTCATTCATTTCAAAGCCTTTAATGATCGAATCGTCTTCATCGTTTAGTTTATGAAAAAGGTGTGAAATATCTTTCTGTCTTTCGACATATTTGAGGTTTACAGTAAGACTTGTGGACGATCTTTTAACAGAAGTGTCCTCCGTCCGAGACGTCGACTGAGAACAATGCAGGAGTCTCTTCATAATAAATTCAAGTTACAAGACAAAGTACTCTGCTGTTGTCACGGTGTTCAGCTCCACCACAGCCACAAACAGGGAGTCCACATGAACTTAAATAACCAGCTCACAGCCGAGCATGTGCAGTAGAGACGTCAGACCAAACTGGTCTCCTGAACTTTTGACTCATGTTAGCTGTGAGGAAACTGTCCTCTCGCGGAGTCGTCGTTCGATCCAGTCCACCCCAAAAACTGACCCTCTGAAGCAGGTCAGCCACATTACATATACAGTCTTCTGTTCTGTTCATCTGCCGTGACGCACTCACTCCGGCGCTTTAACTCTGGTACTCGTTAACGGTAGTTTAACTTCAGTCCGTGTGGACGTGTCCCTCCGCGCCACAACAAGTGCTGCACGCTCGCCCACCCACCCAATAAAATACATGAAATAAGAACACATTCATCTGTTTAAAACTACAAACATTCAAAGGCATTTGTCCCAGAACGCACACACACACACACACACACCTCAGAACATAAAGTACAAGTATCTGAAAGCCTCCCTTCTGTCAGTCCTCCAGCACTTCCATGCAGTAGATCATGAGAGGCCGTCCATTAGTTAAACATATAATAAAGCTCTAATGTGTCACTGGCAGTGTGTGTGTGTGTGTGTGTGTGTGTGAGACTTTGAGGCACTGAACATATCACAGGTGATTCTTGGTTGTGTTTTCTTTGTGAATGGAGTCCATCTGTCATCTGAGGCTCATCATCAGCCTCCTGCAGCACGGTGAGGTCTCTCTGCTGTAAACGGCAGTCTGAGCTCAGCAGGTGGATGTTGGAGGAGGTGAGCAGCGAAGCTCCACGCAGCAGCTTTCAGCTGTTCAGTCAAGCAGCAGATGAATCCTCCCACCAGCTGAGGCTCGCTGCGCCTGACATCCAACAGCAGATTAAAGAGCTGCTCATGAAAATCACATCACACAGATCCCCGTACAGCTGCAGCTACAACAGAGTTAATAATTCATGTCATTCAGAGGCTCAGCGGTGGTTTCTGGGTAACGGTGCTGCTTTCAGCAGCGGAACAAAATGTTTGTGGTGAACAATAAGAACTATCAGAGCTTCTACAGACTGCAGAGAGACAGCAGACAGATCTATACAGCTGATACACAGCTCCTGTCCCAGTGGACAAACACGGTACTGCAACTAAAACATCTCCAACATCAACAAGCGGCCGACGAAACTAAACCTAAATAAAACAACTTATTCACAGTCTATTTTGTTGTATAGATATGAGGACCTGTTGTTTGGTGTGTTCCAAACACTACAGTTCCCATGATCCTCAGCAGCTGTTGCTAAGAGACACCTCACAGCTGTCTGACAGCAGCAGCGCCGTGTGATCAGCGGGATGTTGGAGTCATCCTCACCTGCTGTATAAATACAGTCTGCTGTCACATCAGCTGACTGTCAAGCTGTGAATGTGACTGAACACAGACTGAAGCTCAGAGACTCCGGAGCAGGTTCGGCATATTAAACAAAGTCATGTGTCCTCTTTCCTCTGCTCATCAATAACCCACCCAATAAGTCCTGCTGTAGTCCTGCAGTGGTCCTGCTGTAGTCCCGCAGTCTTCCTGCTGTAGTCCTGCAGTCTTCCTGCTGTAGTCCTGCTGTAGTCCTGCTGTGGTCCTGCAGTCTTCCTGCTGTAGTCCTGCTGTAGTCCTGCTGTGGTACTGCAGTCTTCCCGCTGTAGTCCTGCTGTGGTACTGCAGTCTTCCTGCTGTAGTCCTGCTGTGGTACTGCAGTCTTCCCGCTGTAGTCCTGCTGTGGTACTGCAGTCTTCCTGCTGTGGTCCTGCTGTAGTCCTGCAGTCTTCCTGCTGTAGTCCTGCTGTAGTCCTGCAGTGGTCCTGCTGTAGTCCTGCAGTCTTCCTGCTGTAGTCCTTCTGTAGTCCTGCAGTGGTCCTGCAGTCTTCCTGCAGTCTTCCTGCTGTAGTCCTGCAGTAGTCCTGCAGTCTTCCTGCTGTAGTCCTGCAGTGGTTCTGCTGTAGTCCTGCTGTAGTCCTGCAGTAATCCTGCTGTAGTCCTGCAGTAGTCCTGCAGTCTTTTTGCTGTAGTCCTGCTGTGGTCCTGCAGTGGTCCTGCTGTAGTCCTGCAGTCTTTCTGCTTTAGTCCTGCAGTAGTCCTGCAGTCTTTCTGCTGTAGTCCTGCAGTCTTCCTGCTGTAGTCCTGCAGTAGTCCTGCAGTCTTTCTGCTGTAGTCCTGCTGTAGTTCTGCTGTGGTACTGCAGTCTTCCTGCTGTAGTCCTGCAGTCTTCCTGCTGTACTCCTGCAGTCTTTCTGCTGTAGTCCTGCTGTAGTCCTGCAGTGGTCCTGCTGTAGTCCTGCAGTAGTCCTGCAGTCTTCCTGCTGTAGTCATGCAGTCTTCCTGCTGTAGTCCTGCAGTCTTTCTGCTGTAGTCCTGCTGTAGTCCTGCTGTGGTCCTGCAGTCTTCCTGCTGTAGTCCTGCTGTAGTCCTGCAGTAGTCCTGCTGTAGTCCTGTTGTGGTCCTGCAGTCTTCCTGCTGTAGTCCTGCAGTCTTTCTGCTTTAGTCCTGCAGTAGTCCTGCAGTCTTCCTGCTGTAGTCCTGCTGTGGTACTGCAGTCTTCCCGCTGTAGTCCTGCTGTGGTACTGCAGTCTTCCTGCTGTAGTCCTGCTGTGGTCCTGCAGTCTTCCTGCTGTAGTCCTGCAGTCTTTCTGCTGTAGTCCTGCTGTGGTACTGCGGTCTTCCTGCTGTAGTCCTGCAGTCTTTCTGCTGTAGTCCTGCTGTGGTACTGCAGTCTTCCTGCTGTAGTCCTGCAGTCTTTCTGCTGTAGTCCTGCTGTGGTACTGCGGTCTTCCTGCTGTAGTCCTGCAGTCTTTCTGCTGTAGTCCTGCTGTGGTACTGCAGTCTTCCTGCTGTAGTCCTGCTGTAGTCCTGCTGTAGTCCTGCAGTCTTTCCGCTGTAGTCCTGCTGTAGTCCTGCAGTCTTTCCGCTGTAGTCCTGCTGTAGTCCTGCAGTCTTCCTGCTGTAGTCTGCAGTCTTTCTGCTGTAGTCCTGCTGTAGTCCTGCAGTGGTCCTGCTGTAGTCCTGCAGTAGTCCTGCAGTCTTCCTGCTGTAGTCCTGCTGTAGTCCTGCAGTGGTCCTGCTGTAGTCCTGCAGTAGTCCTGCTGTAGTCCTGCTGTGGTCCTGCAGTCTTCCCGCTGTAGTCCTGCAGTCTTCCCGCTGTAGTCCTGCTGTGGTACTGCAGTCTTCCCGCTGTAGTCCTGCTGTGGTACTGCAGTCTTCCTGCTGTAGTCCTGCAGTAGTCTCTCCATCCGGTTTGTGACTTGTTGTGTTCTTTTTTTATTGTTCGTGAACTACACGTTAGCTAGCATGAGACCTCAGCTGACGTAGCGCTGCTCCACGCGTGAGCCACGTCTTTCATTCAGTGGCAATATTCAGACATTTGGGTTGCATGCTTCTCCTGCAGTCTGCCGTCGATATGTCATTTTTTATTATCCTACACAAGCTCGCTATTTATTTAGTCGTCCAACAGCCGGTGTGTTTCTCACTAAAGCTGGCCACAGCACCCTGACCGTAGTGAGTCAAAGTGGGTCCGAGCAGGTTTTGACAGCCCCCTGTTCGTAGCCTATACAGCCATCTTGTGTATGAATAGTGAAGCTGTTTTATTTATTTGTTTAAGTGTATTGGCTGCATTATCATATAATTAATAGCTGCCATGTGAGCCGGCAGTTCAAGTTCGGCAACATCCCAGATGGATTACCAGATGGACAAAGTCAACAACTGCCGTGTTCGGGAATATGGACTCCACTGAAATGTAAGTATGAGTCTGGAGATGATTCTGTGCTTCTCTTCATGTTCAGATCTGATATATCTTATTATTATCATTATTATTAATAAAACTCATCAGTGAACCTCACTGTGTTCCTTCATCACCATGAACACACACACTGCAGTTTATCTGGACTCACACACACACACACACACACACTCACACACACACCGTCCTGCTGCCCCAAACACTCACCATAGCTCCACATGTGGATTCATCCGCCGCTGAAAATAGTCCCCAACAGATGCACTATTTCCTGCTGTTAGTTTGATAAAACTCCAGCGAGCAGCTGTTGGAGGGAATGACTGAGCCTTTTAAACATGAAACTATATATTTGTGAGGAGTTTTTTGTGTGACATCCCAGCAGAGGAATACTGTGCACACAGATGATGGAGGAACATGGGCCCCGCAGCTCAGCTCCAAACCAGGTTAAACTGATGCAGTCACATCCAATCAGTGAATAGTTAGCGTGCTATGTGGTAGTAGTAGTAGTATGGTGATACTAACAGACAGATACCTTCCTTTTATATTATATTTAGATTGGATCCAAAACATCAAGTCGCTACACGTCCTTCCACCATCTGACCTCCACTTCAACACGTCAACACACGAGGACGTGATGATCTGGACTTCGATGCAACACTGTCCCCCGTTTATGGGGTCACTGGGAAACACTCCAGTCAGTCCGTGTGGTGGCAGAAATAGATTGATTCTGTTTTATTCATGAAGTGACACAGATCTCCTCTTCAGATGTTTGTCTGACTTCACATTCAAATCCTCCTTCAGCTTTTAGATGATTTCCTTCCATCCAGGCAGCTGCTTTAATAAACTGATTTTTTTTTTTGATAACTGATGAAACACAAGTTGAAACTTCAGCCTAAATCATTTTCTACAGTGGAGGATGAAAACAGGAACTTCAGTGATGTCAGGAGGAGAAACTGCATTACCTCGACATGGTAATGTAACTAAACTTGACCTAATATTGACTGTGACGGATTAAATCTGTCGGCAGTAAATTTCCACTGATTTTCATGAAACGAAGTGAAACCAGCGGCTGCCTGCAGGGAAGGAGACGTAAACACTGCACGGAGGATTTAAAGTGATGATCAGGGATGTGGTTACAGTCCAGATCAGACCTGCCGGTTTATCTGTGTTTCAAAGCTGTCTGAGGTTTTTATCTCACCTGAACAGACCAACATTCACATCTCCTCCCTGAGCTTTTTATCGCTGTTCTTCATCACTTCATCTCACGGCTTTAACTCTGCAAATCAGCTCAACTTCAACAGATTCTGGAGGTCAAAACATCAGAACTTCTGGTCTTTCCTGGTTTGGTCCAAGACCCCGATAGTTCCAATGAAAGGACATGGGTGTGTTCATGTTAAGGTACACTTCACAGTCTGTTCCCTAAACCTCATTCTAACCTTAATACCAGAACCAAGTCTGAACCCTCAAACAGCCATTTAAGACAGTGAAGACTGGTTCTCACAAAGATAGAAATATATATATACATATTTAAACATATATACACACATATATACATATATACACATATATACATATATACCCATATATACATATACACACATATATACATATATATACACATATATACACACATATATACATATATACACATATATACACATATATACATATACACATATATACACATATATACATATATACGTATATACATATATACATACATATACACACATATATACATATATACACATATATACACATATATACATATATACGTATATACATATATACATACATATACACACATATATACATATACACACATATATACATATATACACATATATACATATACACATATATACATATACACACATATATACACATATACACATATATACACATATATACATATATACACATATTTCCATATACACAGATATATACATATATATGTATATACATATATACATACATATACACACATATATACATATATACACATATATACATATATATACCGACTTCATGAGAAAATATCACTAAACATCAGTGTTGATTCAAATTCAACAAATTCATAGATAAGTGGTTTTCACAGGCCAGGAAGCGTATGGAAAACCATAATAAGTCGACGAGCCTCTCTGTAAACATGTGAAGTGATATATTTCATAAACATTAAGCATGATGGCACCTTTTATAAATGCTTTATTATTAATAACTAAATCTTTATGGATCATTAGAGGCCATCAGTGAGAAGTGTCAATAAGACTTAGTTATATCTTACAAACCATTTAAGGGACGTCTCATGATGAAGACGTGACAATGTTATAATAATAATAATATCTGTGAAAAGTCAACAGTCACACCACAGGTCTCTGTGGGAGCACTGGGCGGACGGATGAATGAATGACGGATGAATGGATGAATGGATAGATGAATGGATGAATGAATGAGGTTTTCCTTATTGTGTCACAGCTCTGCTCAGCCTGCAGCACTGAAACACACTGACACATCCATCCATTTAAACAGACACAGAACGCTGAAACATCCTGAACGTATCACAAAAATAAAGAAAAACAATTGAAACGTTCAGGTCTCCAACTAAAACTCAGAAATCACAAACATCTAAAGAGTAAACACTGAGTAAAGAGTTCATCCTGCTTTATTCTTCTGGCTTTTGAGGCACATTTAATACATTTAAACAGGATGTGCTGATCTGCAGAATGTTTCATACAAAATGACAAAATCATCAATTTTGTACAAAACAAGAAAATGAGACTCACACTGATTTAACACCAACTGTGCAACTCAAGATATTATAATTTCCTGATCTATGAAATACCAGAATACCAGAATACTATTAGATATGATGGACATGGACATCAGCAGCAGTGAATCCAGAGACATGAATGTTTCAGTGAAGTGGAAATATGATGAAATACTCGAAAGCGAGCATCTCGTGCAGGAGTGTGAGAGCTTCTTTGGTTCTTACCTTCTCAGAGGTTCATAAAGAAGAAGAAGCAGCTCCGGAGAGAGAAAAGCATCAGAAAGTTTCCAGTTTCAGCTCAGGCGGACTGAACTGAGATCAGCTCCAAGCTGACGGACACACAGCTTCTTCATCCTCCTCCTCCTCCTCCTCCTTCTCCTCTGGCTGCTGGAGAGCCTTTACACCCTCCAGCCGCCTCCCGCAGCTTTATATCAGGGGAAGCCTCACACACATACCGGGGAGAAGAGGAGGAGGAGAGAGGAGGAAGAGGAGTAGGAGGAGAGAAGAGCAGGCTGCAGCGCCTCCTGCAGGCCGACTGCAGGAAGAACAGGCTGTGGAGTATTGCTTCACCAGCACCAACCAAACTCTGTACAATTTTCTGGATATTTTAGAAAGAAATCAGAAAGGTTTCCGCTGCAGCCATGGAAGATATTTCTGGCTGAGAAATACTTAATCTGTCACTCTAATAGAAATCTGTTATATTAGGGACTGCATGACATGAATAGTCCGGGAGGTGGAGCCAGGAAGGGAGGAGGTCAGAGGAAAATTTTAATGTTATACTTTATTAGGAAACTATGGACCTGTAATATTACGTGTTTCCTGTTGTCCAATCAGTATTCAGCTACTCTAATAGTAATTCTAGTAGTAGCCAAAGAGTGCTGGTAAGTAGTCATAATAGTAGAAGTATGTGATGAAGCACCAGTTAAAGAAACTATGGTAGAAATATACAGTGGTGGAAAGTAACTCAGTACATTTACTCAAGTACTGTACTTAAGAACAAATTTGAGGTACATTTCAGAGGGAAATATTGTGCTTTTTTACATTTATCTGACAGCTTTAGTTACTTTGCTTTTGTACTTTTACTGAAGTAAAATTTTGAATGCAGGACTTTTACTTGTAACAGGGTATTTCTGCACTGTGGTATTACTACTTTTCCTTCAGTAAAGTAGTAATAGTACTTCCTCCACCCCTGAAAACACAGTGGTAGTTGTAGTAGTAATACACGCTACTAGTAATAAGTAATAGATAGTAATAACATAATAGAATTAGGCTCCGTGTGTGCTCATTTCCAGCGGCACCTGAACGCACCTGATTAGTAAGTCCAGGTCGAATATTCCAAACGGTCCAAAAACGCAACATAAGAGTTTTCAGCCATGTGAGGAGCTCAGAGGCTGAGTCAATCCTCCAAAATAAAATACCAAAAAACCGGACGTGATCTTGTTTTATTTCAGAATAAAAGTGAATCAATCAGACCAACTTCGACATTTGAACAGTTATTGAGTTTAAACCATGTGAGACGTTTAGAGGGGAAATGATAAACATGATAAATAATGATTTTTGTAAGATTGTAAGTTTGAGTTTCTTACCTCTCCTATCCACCCTCCTCAGTGTCACACCTGAACTGTGGTGGTCTGGACTCTTGTTCTAGAAGAATACCTGGCGGCCTGTACCAAGTGTGGGACAGGTGGAGGTCTGAGGACAGCCTGCGTCACTTTCTGCAGAAAACGGTTTTGTTTTTGTTTGTCAGTTTTTTGTTTTTTGTCGTGAATCTGCTGCATCTTCTGACTGCTGGAGAAACGAAAAACGAGGACTGTTGAACTGCATCGAGACCCTTCCCCTCTGCAGTCAACCTGACAAACTTACATTGACCCCCCCCCCAACACAAACACAAGTTATACGTTATATTAACGTACATCACCCCTGTCCCCCCTGCGTTACATTAACGCACACACCCCCTACTGGACACTTTATCTGGACACTTTACCTTATTTTGGTCACTGCACTGTTTGTTATTTATCTTATCTTATCTTATTTTTATTTTTATTCTTATTTTATCTTTTATATTCTACTTATTTGTTGTCAGAACAATAGCACCTTCAGACCACAGCAAATTCGTATGTTACTTGGCAATAAACAGTTTCTGATTCTGATTCTGTGGCTTCACTGACCAACCTTCATGTCACTTTCTTTTGAAAAGAATGATGATGATGATGATGATGATGATGATATACAAGCCGTTTCTCGCAGCAGTTTCTGAGTGACTGCTGTTTTACAAACAAAGCTCTTCCTGTGGTTTCTGTTTTCTTTTGAGAAACCTGACTTTTTTGAACCCAACCTGGGTTACTTTTAATTTGAAAGTTTTATCAGGAAGCTACATTTCTTCCGCTGGGCTTGACAGAATAAAGGCCTCAAAGTTATTGCGGAAGTTTAACTGAAGGCAATTTGGCAGCAAAGAAACAAAGCAGCAAGTTGAAGTTGAATTTCGCAACTGGAAACGTTATTTTTCTGCGAACCGGAAGAAACCTGAACGGTGAGTTTACAAACATCCACCTTTTATTACCTTTTCCTGTTCACTAACTATCTGCTTCAGCGGGGGAGTTGAGCAGATTTTAGGCCACCATTAAAAGTTTATGCTAAGCCCCCGAGACGGAGGAAACGCCACACGCCAGACTGCATTTAAAATTCTGTCAGTTTACTTTTTAATGTCGTTGTTTTATAAAGCGACACTTTATCCGAGAAACTCTGGTTTTAAATGATCTTCATATAAATAAAAGAGCGTCCTCCACACTGACATGGATCACAAAAACCCAGCATCGTTTATTTAAACACAGTCCCATCTTTAAGAGTTCATTCGCGTGGTATTCCCCTCGACCTTTTTCCAGCTAAATGACGGTCGCTCACGGCGGAAAACGGTGAGACTGACTTATAAAAGTATATATATATAAAATGGCATAAGGCATGGTAGATGAAGTATATGCCGAATGTTACATACACACCTCCGCTTACGGTAAAGCCGTAACTCACGTTCGGCGTTGTTTCTGTATTTGTCTGTAAGCTAGGGATTATGAAATAACCAACCTTTTAAATAAAGTTTGTTTTTTTGAAATCACAATAGGTGACAAAAGGAGTTCCAGGGTCGGCTGGCCGTCGGTCAGCTTTATTGACTCTGATCATTGCACACCTGCACGCTACCTGTGCCTGCTGAGTCTCACTTTCTCCTAACGGTCATAAACAAACAAAGCCATATTTAATTATATTTGTGTAAATATCAATGAACCTCAAACATAATCAAGGTGAACATCTTGTGACGTGTGAGTTGTGGCTCGTTTCTTCCGGTTGGACCGTCAGTGTGTAACTGGACTCTCTCTGTTCCGTCTCTCAGCTCCATCATGGCCATGACCGTTTACTCCTCGACGACGACTCCGAACCCCAAATCCTCCTGCTTCATCGTTCCGTCTCAGAATCTGTGTACAGTCCGCTGTGGGATCAAAGTCGTTGAAGTGGTGAGTTCAAAGACCCTGAAACCTTCTGCTTCCCGTCACGTCGTCGAGCTCAGTAAATAATCATTAGGAACAAGTCGTGTGACAGAGTGAAGACTCGTTAGTAAAGTAGACTGAAACAGCGAGCAGCAAAGCAAACAACATTTAGGACTATTTGTTGCTGCTGTCTGAGTCGATGATGGTTTCCACGGCAACCGTGACAACCAAAGAAACCACAGAGGGGAAAATGATGCAGGAGCTGGTTTCACTGGTGTCTGAGTTCCCCGGATCCCTCACCTGTTCACCTGATCTCCTGTTCTTCCAGCTGCCGGATATCACGCAGCGTCTCATAGACCCGTCTGCAGAGGGATTCGTCAGGAAGGAGGATCTTAACACGTTCCATCATGTCGTAGACCCAGACCCACACTGGACTTCTGAGGCCGACACTGATGTTGATATTTGAGAGTTTAAGAGATGATGTATTTATTACACAACCAATAACATGAAAGAAGATTTTTGAATTTTGAAATTAGTTTTTTTAGCAACCAAGAAATGTACTGCGCAGGAAACCACTCGGACTGCAGAATACCTGTTCTTCAGGTTCTTCTCTTTTATCAGCTGACGCAGATACGAGGTTTCTGCTGGTTATTACCCCAGAACAGAACCTCAAAAACTGTCTGCTGACATCATCACGATATCATCACGATATCATCACGATATCATCACGACATCCTTTAAAATACCTGAATACAAAGCGTGCGCTCGGCTTAGCAAGTCCGTTCCATTTCAGGTCATTTCTTTGCAGGTCTCTGCAGGTCTCTGCATGTCCCTGCAGGTCCCTGTAGGTAGACTTTGTCCTCGCTGGCAGCTTCTGTTCCTTTCTGAGACCAAAACAATACGAGCTTCATCTGGTTTATACACAACACACAGGCTGGACCCGTCCCGTCAGACCAGGACCGGTTCAGCAGATATTAAAGAGTCTGTGACTGAGTGAAGGACGTTCTTCTGTCTCCCTCTCCATCAGGAGGAAAACGGGCCTCACACTTTGGTTTGTTAACGGTGTCAAACAAGAGCTGGACGTCAGACTCCAAGATGGCGTCCAGTTGCTCAAAAGGATTTCCAGCTTCACGTTTACTTCCGCGTCGTGTCTCGCTGCCCGTCACTGTGGGACAGAAGCTCACAGAGGAATAAGTGACCGTCTCTCCGGTCGCTGTCGACAGCCAATCACATTCCTGATTGATTAGTGTGTAACGGGAAAGCCGCAGTTCTGCTCTTCACCTCACGATCGCAGAGGTGAAACTTTAATTACATGAATAATTCTAAAATCATTTCCGCTGTGAGTCGAGTTACGACTAATGATTTTGATTATCGATTAATCTGCAGATTGGATTTGGCTTAAATTGATTAATCATTAGTCTATAAAATGTCAAAAAAAGGGGGGGGGAGAATGCCCACTGCAATTGTCTGCTCTTTACAAATGCCTTGAATAATCAATCGGGGATCAATATCGTGGACATTGTCTGTCGATCGACGTGACCGATGTGACAGTAGTCTTTTTATAAACTGTCACTCAGGATTCATTTACTGTGAAGCTGAAGATTCAGTTCTGATTGATTGATTGATTAATGATCAAACAAACAGGAAATGGTGCGTGGCGGTGTGACCCCTCTGTGACTGACCTTCCTCTTCAGCTGCAGACTGGGAAGTGAAAGTGCTGCAGAGTCGACCGTTTGGGAGCAGAGAGCTGTCGTTAGCAGATCTCAGAGCTGCTGTCGCAACAGTGAACAGATGTGTGTGTGTGTGTGTTTGACAAAAAGAGGATCTGCTTGGGGGGGGGGGGGGTAGACTCCTACTATCTAACTCCATCTGTAGTTGACATCACTGATCAGGTCTGAGGTGGACTGGGATCAGAACAAGTTTATCAGATCACTTGTTGAAGCTGTCCAGGACCAGGATCATCATGTTGATCCTCTCTTCATCTCGACAGCCATGAGCAGACCTGCAGACAGTTTTCAGCGAGTCCTGATGACCTCAGTGACCCTCTGATGTTTCCTGTAGCTCCTTGAATCCTCCTCAAATCTGACTCCATCACTTTGTCTGAAGTTCATCGATATTAAGTTTCACTGTAAACGATCAATGATGCCTTCAATGGGCCGTAAATAAACAGAGTAATTGAGCTCATTAAAGTAATACATATGTTGTATAGACTTCAAAGAAACACACAAGCTAATAGATAAATAATTACACTAATAAATACCTGCGTGTGTGTCTTTAATACGTTGATCATTATTTATTTATTAAAGCTCAGATAGAGCTGCTTAGTCTTTCTTTATATTAAGTGTCTAAACAGCGAGTGGAGGGAGGGACTTTCAGATCAGATCAGACTTTCTGTTTGTAATGTAATAATCTTCCATATTCAGGCAGCATCATGTTGAACCAGCTCAGACCCTCATGAGGGGCAGACAGAAGTGATCCCTCAGAAACCACATGGTAGAGCCTCCGGTCCACCAACGTCTCCCAGCAACAAGGAAGTCCTCGCTGCGTTTCCTCTTTCAGCTTCCTGTTGGACCGGACGTGGGAATGTGTCTCTGTGTTTGTTGACTTCTGCGTTTCAGTTTAACACGCTGATTATTTCAGATGATTACACGATTAGTCGATCCACAGAGAAATCATGTCGTCATCATTGTTGAAATGTGCTGCTTTTCTGTTGGTCGGACAAAACAAGACGTCATTTTAGACTCTTGACAACAGTCATTAGTCTGATTATCAGCAGAAGTTGTTGAGGAATCTTCACTCGTTTTATTTGGCATCTGTTGCTTTAACATGAATATTAAGTAATCGGATAACGTTATTGAGATGAAGGCTGTCTGTATGAGCTGAGAACATTTATCTTCTCTCTCCGTCTTCAACACAAACATGTCGAGGGGATCTTTGGCAGTCTGTGATAATCACCAGCAGCAGGACGCTGGAATCTATTAGAGAAGCATTTCACACTCGGCTGCTCGACGTGTTCAACACTGAGCATGCTCTGTTTCAGTCGCAGGCTGCAGGAGAGAAACTGCTCTGAAAGGAACCTGCAGATTCATGAGTAAATAATCATTAGCTGCAGCTCAGAATCAAACCCTCAGCCGGGGAAGTGTTGAGGTGTTGGAGTGTTGTGGTGTTGGAGTGTTGAGGTGTTGGAGTGTTGAGGTGTTGAGGTGTTGGGGTGTTGGAGTGTTTGAGTGTTGGGGTGTTGGAGTGTTGAGGTGTTGGAGTGTTGAGGTGTTGGGGTGTTTGAGTGTTGAGGTGTTTGAGTGTTGAGGTGTTTGAGTGTTGAGGTGTTTGAGTGTTGAGGTGTTGGAGTGTTGGGGTGTTTGAGTGTTGAGGTGTTTGAGTGTTGAGGTGTTTGAGTGTTGAGGTGTTTGAGTGTTGTGGTGTTGGGGTGTTTGAGTGTTGTGGTGTTGGAGTGTTGTGGTGTTTGAGTGTTGTGGTGTTGGGGTGTTTGAGTGTTGTGGTGTTGGAGTGTTGTGGTGTTGGAGTGTTGAGGTGTTGGAGTGTTGAGGTGTTGGAGTGTTGAGGTGTTTGAGTGTTGTGGTGTTGGGGTGTTTGAGTGTTGGGGTGTTGTGGTGTTGAGGTGTTGGGGTGTTGGGGTGTTGGAGTGTTGGAGTGTTGAGGTGTTGAGGTGTTGAGGTGTTGGGGTGTTGAGGTGTTGAGGTGTTGGGGTGTTGGAGTGTTGGAGTGTTTGAGTGTTTGAGTGTTTGAGTGTTGAGGTGTTGGGGTGTTGGGGTGTTGAGGTGTTGGGGTGTTGGGGTGTTGAGGTGTTGGGGTGTTGGGGTGTTGGGGTGTTTGAGTGTTTGAGTGTTTGAGTGTTGAGGTGTTGGGGTGTTTGAGTGTTGAGGTGTTGGGGTGTTTGAGTGTTTGAGTGTTTGAGTGTTGAGGCGTTGAGGTGTTTGAGTGTTGAGGTGTTTGAGTGTTTGAGTGTTGAGGTGTTGAGGTGTTTGGGTGTTGAGGCGTTGAGGTGTTGGGGTGTTGGAGTGTTTGAGTGTTGAGGTGTTGGGGTGTTGGGGTGTTTGAGTGTTTGAGTGTTTGAGTGTTGAGGTGTTGGGGTGTTGGGGTGTTTGAGTGTTGAGGTGTTGGGGTGTTGGGGTGTTGGAGTGTTTGAGTGTTTGAGTGTTTGAGTGTTGAGGCGTTGAGGTGTTTGAGTGTTTGAGTGTTTGAGTGTTGAGGTGTTGAGGTGTTGAGGCGTTGAGCTCCAGCAGCAGCAGCAGCAGCCGCTCCAGCGTGTTCAGTAAGCGGTCCATGAAGACCAGAGAGCTCAGACTGTGTTGTGGACTCGGCTGACGTCAGGCGGTTTTATTTTAGCTCTGTGGTTCAGGGTTTGTCTCAGTTTGAAGGAAACACAAAGGCTTTTTATAACCTGGCGTTCGGCTCAAACTCTCTTCAACAGAATATTCCTACAGTAAAAGCCGGCGGTGTGACCAGAGTCTGGAGTCTGGTCTACCACACCACCAAAATACTCAGCAGAGAGGGAGAAACTACAGACCCTCATGTCTGTAAAGCTCCACTATATGTAATAGTAACAGTCACGGGACATTTTACTGATTATACTTTTACTGAAGGAACATTTTCAATGCAGGACTTTTATTGTAACGGAGTACTTGTCTAGTGTCGTATTTGTACTTTTACTGCAGTACAGGACCTGAATACTTCCACCAGCGCTGACATACACGTCATTGACAGTGAATGAACTACAGCGTCACAAAATACGCAGCAGCTGGTACGTTTTGTTCCTCTATTAAATGTTGGCGTCTTTGCTTTGGGTCGTACCATTAAATATTCCTGTGTGGGGGTGTTACGTCTGTCCAGCAGGACAGGGACGACGTCCTCCTTCCTCTTCCTGTTGACTCAGTGTGGGTCAGACACGCCCAGGACTGTGTGTGTGTGTGTGTGTGTGTGTGTGTGTGTGTGTGTGTGTGTGTGTGTGTGTGTGTGTGTGTGTGTGTGTGTGTGTGGAGAAGCGGTCGGAGCGGTTGGAGCGGTTCCACCACAACAGTCACTTCACACAGCAGCTCCCAGTGTGTTTTTCTACTGGTTTATGTCAGAGTGTCTGCTCAGACTGGAAATACATGTCTCATGAATCAGTCATGCTACCAGTCACCCAGTCTAATACACAAGTGAGTCAACCCAGACCAAGTTCAGGAGGTCACAATCGGACCAGGTGACAGAACATGAAGACATTACGTTCACAAGGAGGCTGGAATCTCACCTCCTATATAAAAGTGACCCTTTGGAGGGGCCCGGCCCCTGAGTTGGGGACATACATGAAGACAAACTAACTTTAAAAGATTTAATAAAAGTGTGAATGTATATACATAAATGTTCTTTCCTTAAACTTTTTTGAAAGACTGGTGAGCCAGACATGTCGTGTCCTGTGAGCGCTCCCTGGTGGACAAAATGACCAACATTTCTTTACTGACAAGACGGTGGGGCTCGTTCTGGGACCCACCTGAGGCGAGTCAGGTGACGTCCATATATGGACGTTGTCGGTCACGTGCTGAGTTCACCCGATGCAGATGTTGGAAGGTCCTGGCTGCTGTCTGAAGGGTCTGTGTTGTCGGTCTGTAGCGGTGTCGTTGCCGCCCGGTTAGATAAAGGTTCAGTAATAATAACCCCATGTGTCCGGTCTCTCCGTCAGCTGCTGTCCTTCGTGGCCTTCATCCTGGAGGAGGTGGTCAACAGCTGCATCAGCTGCACCGCTCTCTACTTCTTCGAGTTCGTCAGCTGCACGGCCTTCCTCTTCACCCTGCTGCTCCTCATCCTCCTCTCCACCACCCTGCACACCAGGGTCGGCATCACCTGCTGGCCCATGCTGGTAAGAGCTCCCTGCTGAGGATCACCTCCACACTGATGGTTTCTGCCTCCACCCAAATTGATGATGCTGTTTATTTCTTGCTGACAGTTAATGTTGATTGATACCCCATGTCTGTACAGGAAATAAGGAGCTACAGCCAGCAGCTGGTTAGCTTAGCATAAAGACTGGAAACGGGGGAAACAGCCAGCCTGCCTCTGTCCAAACTAAACTAAATGGCAACTAATGCTTTTCATTATTGATTAACGTGCCGATTATTTATTGAAAAAACAGCAAAGATGCCGTTCAGTTTCTCGACCACAGTGACGTCTTCAGTCTGCTTCTTTTGTTCGACCAACAGCCCAAAACCCAAAGTACAGCTGCCTTCAGGGACCTCCAGATAAACTCCGTGTGGGGAGCAGAATGCATTTCTTTTTTTAACGGCGTGGCGATAGAAGAACATGACACGGCAATAAACGAGTCACATGGGACAGTCGAACCATTCTTTATTACAGTGATGTTGATGTGTGTTGGGACATTAGGCCTGTATTCAGGAACAATGGGTACCGTATTACAGTAGTACTTGTTAGTATAACAAAGTCGAGCACGCTGATGTTCTGTACAACGTTGCTCCAGTGCTGCTTCTTTGAGCTCGGCTGGATGACGGAGGCTCAGGAGGGCTGTGAACGCACCACTTCCTGGTCAAATGCTGTCGAGTGAGATTCATGGACGGTTTATTCACCCTCTTGGATCTTTCGTCTCACGTCTCCACCGGCTCACCTGCAAACACAAAGATGGATGTCATTCCTCATTATGTCTTATTGATAATAACATGTTTCCTGTCCAGCACATAACTAATGTGAAGTAGCACGAAACTTTGATCAAAAGCAGGAAGTAACTAAGACGTGTATTTTCAAATGAAGGTGCTCGACTGGCTGCACTCGATTTTCATGTGAAAACACAGGAAGCGTATCAGCTGCTTAGTCCGTCATCACGTTCACTGTGGGAACCTGGTCTACTGTAATCCACACAGACATACAGCAGGTCAGTTATCACATTTCTACTCGACCCCGACCCTCTTATATCAACTGGAGTGACAGAAGAAGCTGCTTCCTGCCACCTTTTAACCACAGCTTGTCCTCACAGCCCAAAAGTGTTAATAAATAGCCAAATGTTCAGCAGCAGAAACCGGATTATTCAGACTCCTGGAGGCGAGTTTCAGCTTCAGGCGGACTGAGAAAGATAAATTTGATACTTTCCCTGTCTGCAGTCTTTTGTCCTGCATACGCTCTCATATAAAAGGCTGATTAAAAGAGAAGTGCGTTCAGACCAAACGCAGCCTCGCCAACGCTCAGGGCTTGGTGTCTGATAAACCTTCAAACGCATTCTTCAAACTGGACTTCCTGGATCTTATTTCATGCCTCACTGGTACCTTAAACAACTCGCCCCCACCAACACAGACCTGGTTGTAGCCTGAACTGAATTACCAGGACAGGGAGGTGGGGTTCTTCTACAGGTGGTGCTCCAGTGTGAACTAACATGAGCTCCTTCTTCCTGTGTCTGTCCAAACGTTACACTGACCTTTGGCTGCATTCCAGATGTTGAATTGCTGTTGTATGTCAGGAAAGTCCTTCTCGGTGGTGCGCTGTATGTTGGGGTCAGCTGCAAGTCCATGGTCCAGCAGCTCAGGTAGTCCTCTAAGGAAGCTGGTTGGCTCCACAGCATCAGAACTGTCTGATTCTGTCACCAAAGACGCGTCTGGGTCAAAGACCAAGGTCTCAAGCACAGTTGGACAGTTCCTCTGTGGAGTCCAATATGAAGGTGTCGTGGCAGCACTGAGCCCTGAATCACAGCGTCCGTCACCCCAGATGTGGTTCAACTTTGCCTCCAGCTGTTGGCACATCGCTGCAGCCAATAACCCTCTCCGGCTCAGTGTTTTAAATGTGTGTTCTGAATATCAAATAATGTTTTTCTCCTTATGAGTTTGACCTCAGTTCAGTGAAAAGAACAGAAGCAGCAGGAAAGAGGTGGATTTTATGGACGAATGTCTCTCAGGTGAGGTGAGGACTTCCACACACCAGAGTGTCCACCTTGACAGCTCCACCTCACCCTCATCTGTGCACCTGAATGGAAAAGCTCCTTCTCCACGATGGGCTGCCCACACGTCTGACACATTCTGAAAAGCTCCATCAAGTTTCGGTTGTAAACAATTGTACAGTCCTCGTCGATGTCTTCGTCGGACTCGTCGGACGTCGTTATCGAGCTGAACTCTGGTTCTGAGACGAAGCTGTCGTCCAAAGGGTCCACCGACACCACGATGCAGAAGCTTTCATCCGATTCTGCTGCTGGGGGGGGCTGTGAGGAGGTCCCCGCTGCTCCACAGGCCGCCTGTGAACACAGACAGCAGGGGAGCAGTGGCGCTGGTGAAAATATGAACAATTCAAATATTCTTCGGCTTCAAGTATGAATCTCCTCTCAGCTGTAAATGCAGAAGGTTCTAGGAAGGACACTTATTAACTAAACATCGACTGCCAGTACGGGCATTATCATTACGGAGGGGGCCCCTAACCCACTGAACCCCGCCCTGTGAGAGTCCCTGTCAGAAGACTAACTTGGGCCTTCATCATTTAGTAAGCGAGTCACGTTTCGATTATGAAGGTTAATGAGCTGTTCCCGACGGGAGAACCAAAGATGTCGATATAGATTTAATAAAGGCTGGATGTAATATTCACCTGTGTTCTGCTTCTCTTGGGGGCCGGCGGAGATGTGTCGCTGCTGCCGGGCTCACCGTGCTGTCTCCCGGGGAACACTGACGGCACAGCGCCGCTCTTCAACATCGGCTTGGGCGTAATGTTCAGTATTTTAGCCCGGAAGTCCTCCTCGTAGTCCTCGGGTTTAAAGTGGAGGCTGCACACTCGTACCCCGCTGTATTTCGAGGCCGGTGTGTTTTCGTCAAATCTGGGGTTCTGGATCGCCTTCAGCCAGGTTCTGCAGCGCGGCGGGTCCCTCGTTGGTAATCCATGAAACACGACCCCCATCGACTTCGCCTCCTCGTAGCCCTTACAGCCCGGAACACAGCACCTCCAGGGCATGGCTGCTGCCCGAACACCGCAACAACAGAAGAGGGGGTCGCTGAGAGGCGAAGAAGAGGCTGGTTGTAGCGCGTTAGCATCAGAGCTAGCAGTTAGCGGCTTCCGTTCTTCTTCTACTAATGGATTTGCGGCAGGCTGTACGCTGCGAGGCGCAATGCTGCCCCCCACAGGCTGTTTATGTTTTCAGAATCAGAATCAGAAACTGTTTATTGCCAAGTAACATACATTACAAGGAATTTGCCGTGGTCTGATGGTGCTACATTCTTTAAACATATAATCTGACAGACAACAAACATGTAAAAATATAAAGGTAAAAGAATAAGATAAATAACTGTGCAGTGACCAAAATAAAGTGTCCAGTAGGGGGTGTGTGCGTTAATGTAACGCAGGGGGGGCAGGGGTGGTGTACGTTAATATAACGTATAACTTGTTTTACATGTCTAAGTACAGGCCAGTGTAAATAAAGTGTCCAACTTGTCAAACTTTAAGGTGTGAGAGGTTGTTTCCACACAGTAAACATGAGGCGAGGTCCTCAGCTACTGATCATCTTTATCTTCTTCTGTTCTGCAGGACTTTGTGTACACTGGCTTCATCGCTCTGTTGTTCTTCATCGCCTCTGTCACCTTTGCCACAGACAACAGCAACACGACTATGGAGAGAAGTGCTGTGGTAAGAAAACATCAACACTCATCAAACTCTGCAGCCGCTGCACTGACGCTGCTGTCCTTTCCTACCTCCTCCTTTCCTGTCCTACCTCCCAGTTTCCTTCTCGACCTCTTCTTTCCCTTCCTTACCCGCTCCCTCTCCTTCATGTCATTTCTTTCCCTACCTCCTTCTTTTCTTACCTATCCTCTCGTTTCCTCTTATGTCTCCTCCTTCTCCTCCTCCTTCCCTTTCCTTCTTACTTTGTTTCCTTTCCTAGTTAATAATCTCTGCATTAAAGTCACCTGCCTGAACTTTCTCTCAGATGTTTTTTTTATCTGCTCGTCCTCTCCTCCTCCAGGTGTTCGGCTTCATGGCGACGGTGGCGTTTATCAGTGACTTCAGCTGGTTTCTGAAGAGCCGCGGGTTTCCCTTTAAGAAAGACGGGAAGCAGGAGTCCAGTAACGGCGGCCCGACGGCGGTGGAGGCTCCACCAGAGACGGCGAAACTCAACACGCCGGCCAACGGAGCAGAATAAGTCTTTTTTTTTTATGTTCATATGTGTGCATTCGTACGCTGCGCTCAGAGGTCAGATTACTTAACGCACTATTCCTTTAACGTGACGGCAGGAGGCGGAGCTTCAGCGACCGGCCGCCGACCTTACGTTCATTTTTAAAGTAATTTGAAATCCTGTTTTTAGTCTTTGTTTCCCAAAGCTGAGGTCACTCTGTGTGTGCCATTATCAATATAATCAATCTTCCAATAATTAATCAATCACAGTGCAGAGCGTCCGCCACCGGGTGACGTTTAATAATTGATGTAAAAATACTGAAACAGAATTCAGATGTTTATTGAAAACTTTAAATGGTATTTTTTTATGTAAGGACAGAGACACTAAAACCACAGAAGAAGTTGGCGTTTATTTTTTAAGATTTACAGATGAAGTAGCGCTGGTCAATATATGGATTTATTGTCTGTCATTGAGGCTGTAGAGCTTTCCTTTTTTTTAACATCATGAAATTTATTAACACATTATGTCTAAAATGACGAAATCAAATACTGTCGTAAAACTGACTGAAAATAAAAATGTCAATGGTTCCCAACCTAGGGGTCAGGACACCTCATGGGGTCCAAGATAACTCTGAGTGATCACAAGTGAAATATTGGATATTTTTACTTCCTCAGACCACAAAAAGTCTTTTAAATGAAACAATCAGACACACAAACATTGCCAAAACTTTCCCATGAGCCTTTGCCAAAAGCACCTTGTTCACCGTGACCTCCGACCTCCCTGTGGACCAATCAGTTTATTATCACTCTAAAGGAGGCCTGGCGACAGAGACATCACCATCAATAGCAATAAGAAAATTGATCGATAGACCGTTGATAACGGAGCTGCTCCACGCAAACAGCCAATCATTTAACAGGTGTGTTGTTCGGTTGCACCATCGACACGTGACACAACAACAGAAAATGAGTGCAGACGGTGAAACTGTTGATAAGAGAGGACAGCTCCGCTCGCGAGAAACATTTGGTCGTGATACATTTTCCCGCTGCGTCGCCCAGCCCGACTGTAAAGAAACGTTCCACTATGAACTCCTGTGAATAAACTCCAGGTCGGAGCTTCACTCCTGAAAAATATATGAAAATATGTCCTCAATGTCTTTCTCAGGCCTTTATTGGAAGCAGCCTTATATCAGAGACAGGCCTTTGTTTCTTGTTTGCCCTGTTTCATAAGTATATTTCTAACGGCTGTACGTATGTCTTTGATGTTTTATGTTCTTAAGCATTTTACTTTAGTGGTTTGGACTTCATAGTCTGTTTGGTTCATCTCCTTCAGTCAGTACACCAAACTCTGCTTTTTGTTCCACTGATTTTAACACTCATCTTAATCACTCTGTATATTTTTAAATTGATTGTTTTATGAAGGAAATGATGCTGTTTTGTCAAATATAAAATCTCTGAATATAAATGATTATATGAGGAAGAAATGATCAGCTGTTTATTATCCTTTCTGGATTTTACTGATTTTTAAATTTTGTTGTCTATAATGTTTTTCCTCATGTTAGTCTGATGTTAATCAGAATTTTTACAGTTGTCCTTCATAATTGAAAGGAATTCTTAATTCAAATTTGTGCATTGTTGTTAATAACTGACCCAAAATATTTGAATTTGTTCAACGTCAAGTTTAAATCTTCCCAAGACCCCCCACTGACCCAGACGTTTTACTTCTCTTTGTGGCCCCCTGGGCCCCGTTCCTCTGCCTGGTAGGAGTTTAGGGTTAGAAACAAAGTTACCATGTTTGGGTGAAATATTCCTTTAATAATTGGAGCGTAATTGCCAGCCAACCAGGTGAGGAGTTAAAACCTCCACCAGCACAATGACTATGTTTCTCCTTCAGTCACATTAACACATGATTTTTGCTCATATTTGAATTTTTATGCCCAGAAAATGAAGCGGACTGCAAGTTAAAAACAACTAACTGCCATTTGTTCTTGTTTGTGTAATTTTTCCAAATGTTTAAAGATGAAAAGTATTTTGTCCTTTTTTACTTTCCTTTGAGTGGTCACATATTTCTATGTGTTCGTTGTGTCCAAATTCCAAAATTCACGAATTTTCAAAACTGATCTGCACAGTTTTTACAGATGATGATGATGATGATGCTGTAAGAGATTAAATCAAGTAAGACATGAACTAAAACAAACATAACCAAACTGTCTGTCTGTGAGGGACGTCAAGGTGGAAAAAGATGAAACATCACAGATTAAAACCATCAGGAGGTTTTATTTAACACTTAATGGTAGACAAGGAATGTTTTCCATTTACACGTTACATTTATAATACTGGGACCGACTTTGACAATCATACAATATATTAATAATTAATCATTGAATACACTGGAAAACGTATTAAAAATAAATATTTTCTTATTCATGTCAGTCAGACAGTTTTTATATCAACATGATTAACTTTCCTGTTCAGGACCAAGTCAAGTTTATTTAGGAGTAAACAATGTTTTTGTAATGAATTTTATTCTGAAAATAAAAAAGTATCCTGTCATGTAATAAACAGATTTTCAAGAAACAAATGTGCTAATACTCTTTACTCAGTTTGAATCACTTGTAGCTTTGTGTGTTTTCAGTTACTTTATGTGGATTTTCTCCTGTTGAAGCTGAAGCTGTTGGACTGAAGATACATGTGACAGTCTGAGAGAAATTCTCTTTTTGCAGTGTTTACATGTTATAGTTTAATAGAAGCCACAAACAAAAGATTAAGAGTGATGGAAAAAGTGCTACTCCAAAACAATTTGGTCAATTTTAGTTATTTCAACTAATTTATTTTTCAGAATACATGGTTTTGTTTTTATCTCCTCTCACTAACTAAGAAAGTAGTGAATTTAGAAATGAGAGTATGTACAAAAATAAGATATAAGAAATATACACATTTACAATATTTAAGTGAAAAAGTAAAGAATATATACAATAACAATGTGTATGTATATATATGTATGCACTGATAACAGAACAGTTGATTATCATATATATTATATGGTATCATTTTATATATATATCTTTCATGTCATTTTCATAAATCAAAATAAACTATTCCAAACTTCTGATTTTTTTCAAATGATAGGAAAAACATTTTAGGCATTCCTAAATCATCTCTAACAAAAAGCTCATATAACTGCTGCTGGTCTGGCTGACATTGTGTAGCACATTTGATGTTTTGTCGATTCTTTATCTATTATATCAAAATCTATTATCAGTTTTTACTATAATTTATACAATCTGTTTTTTATACTGTTCCTGCTTTATGTTACAGATCTAGAGCTGCTATGTGTATGCAGACTTTTTTTGTTGTTGTTTGATATCTCCCTGTTATGTGTAATGCATTTTTTTATTTCCCATGTTTATGTGAGAAATATGTTTAAATGGGCCACAAACACATAGTATAACAGTGTAATTTCAATTAAAATGTTGGATCATTTTCGTGATGTAAGAAACTATTTTATTGTAGTTTTTTATTGTAGTTATTGTAGTTCTTTTAATCTCTTCAACACTTTTAATTGAGTTTCTTTAAATGAGTGAAACAGCGCCCCTCTGGATGTTAACGGCTGGTAAACGGCAGCCTGTGCGGTCAAAGGTGGTATTGCAGTCCCACAGTAGCGCCAATCAGATCGAGTCCACCAGGGAGAAGCAGGTGAAGGTGATTAAAACATATCAAACGTTCATCTGCGGTGAAACTGTGAACAGACTGGATTTTGTAAAAGAAAGTTAAGTCTCAGGTCAGTCGTGCTTTGGCCTTACATTAGACTAGTATAGTTAACCACGTGATTTAAATGAAACAAGCAACAGGCGTTAGCTAGTTTTTTTTTTTCTGTCAGATTAGTTAGCTAGCAGCAATGGCGGGAGAAGTTCTGTTTACTAACAAACAAGATGGCGTCACAGCAACAAGTACAGCGGGACCTTACAAGACATCGTGGACATGATGCAGTTCTCCTCCACCAATGTGAGTACAATACAAAGTCTGTCCGCCCGTCTGTCTGTCTGTCCGCCCGTCTGTCTGTCTAAATATTTAGTAGATGGCAGGACATGATGTATGTTTGTCGTTGTATATTGCATTGGATTGCATATTCTGTACTGTACCCTGTTTGTCAGGACTCTGAAGCTGCTGTTGTATTCAGCAGAGACTTTGAACACATCTCTTGGTTGTTTCCTCTGCTGTTGACTGTATGTGGTGTGTCTGTAGTCTGTGCTGAATGTCCGATGGTTGAATTTTCCATCTTTGTTGAGCTCAAGATGAGGTCAACTGTACATTCATATGAGCTTTGATCCTACTGTGGGTATTGTGGCCTGTCTTTATATTAATCAGAGGAGTGTAAGTCATGTATTTAATACATGCATTGAGACTTTTGAATGTCAACTAATCTGTAAATGTCTCTAAATATAATCCTGATGTTGGGTATTTAACTGTAAGTGAATGATGTGGTTTGTTGTTTTACACTACAATACAACTGAGGCTGCAACTGTAGATGATTGTTTTCTCCATTAATCATTTGGTCAATATTATGTCAGAAAATAGTGAAAAATGTGTATCACAGTTTTCCAGAGCCCGTATTGTTTAGTCCGACCCACAGTCCAAAAGACACAAATATTCACGTCACTATCATCAGAGACTAAGCAAAACCACCAAATATTAACATTCGAGAAACTGGAAGTGAACTACACAGTTCCAGACTTTCTACCATGTTTTTGTAGATGACCTGTCTGACTCGCATGTCTTTCCTGAACCACGTTGCTGAAATGAGTTCTTAGTTTCAGTCACATTATGTTCTGTACAAAAAGTTTTTTTCACTGTGTCTGGTTGGCAGCAGTCAACTGAAACAATCAAGCTAAGAAACAAAGTTAGTTGCATGTGAACGCAACAGAGTGAATATTTAAAAAATATAAAATATTTCATACAAAAATGTAAAGTATGTGTAAAAGTTAAACACTATTTTCTAATCTAGCTTTAAGCTCATATTAAGTTAAATATTCAGATCAAGACTCCATGTTTTGATGACTGCAACATTTCGTCAGATAAAAATATTATAAACATCTTAAAAAACTGAAACAATGAACTGAAACTGCCAAAAAAGGTAAACAGTAGACAGTGAACTACAATATTGTGACACTAGCTGCACACACTTAAATACTACAAAGCATATGTTTGCTGTCCTGTAAATCACATTAAGTTCCGATTCCTGCTCGATAAAACCAGGACAAACGGATGATGATGTGATAATGTCAGACAGTCTGGTCTCGTTCCTCTGGACGTCACAGCTCCTCGAGAGTCTGGAGGCTGAAACAGAAAGCAGAGTTCAAACAGTACAGACAGAAGACAAACAGCTGACAGCCATAGTGGATCAAAGCTGATGAAGAGCAGCAGTCAGACTGCAGGAAGCTGACAGATCAGTGAGGAGGAAGAAACACTTAAACTAAAACAGTCTGCAAAACAAGCGGAGTTATCATGACTGAAGTCCAATAGTCAAGTGTCGAGTTTGTCCCGAGGGTGGCGCCAGAGGAAAGGTCACGGGCTCACACTCTAAACTGGTCAGGTGACTTTTCTCTGTGTTAATATAATAATCATTATCACATTCAACTTTATTTGTAGCGCACTTCATGCATGGGTTGTTATATTTTCATATATGGACAGCTTAGCAGTTTATCTCATGTGTTCTGGATGAGTTAATATAGTACCTGGCTGATGTGTCCTGCTGTGGGTCTTGTGGATGCAGATATTCATGGACATGTAAGCCACCAATGAGCAGCTGACCAAGTTTTTTATTAATTAATCCTTTACATAGCAGCAGCATATATGCAATGCTGATTAAATATGTATCTGACACATTGAAATGACAGCTATAGATGCTAAATCTGACACACCTTATTTTTCACAATCTACTGAAGTTCCTGATTTAAAAATATTACGCTGATCAGCTTCAGTTATTGATCCATGATTTGTGATTTTAACCGGTGAAAGTGACGTCAGCACCGGCTGCCTGAATGGTTTCTACTCTGAGCTTTGATCATGATGAGGAAGGCAGCTTCTGAGTGAGTCTTTTACCAACATAGATGTCAGAATTCAGTCCGTCAGCGGTTTAATTTTCACTCTCATATGCAGTGAAATGCTGCACATGAGTGCAGTCAAGAAAATGGAAGGAGGAGATAATAGCGAGAGAGAGATAAGCAGAGTATTTTTCACCAGGGAAGTTACAGACTAGCGTTACTTTCTTATGAAATATGTTGCAAAAGAGCTGAAACAATGACTTGAAGAGGAAATTATGACGTTTTTGTCAGCTTTAGATAACAGAAATGTTCCCGTCAGTGTCGCCACCCTCTGACAGGAGGCAGGCTCCTCTTCCTGTGCAACTTTATTTGCTCATAAGAGATGGCAACTTAAACACTCAGAGCGAGACCCTCCATGAAGACATGAAGGTTCAATGTTAAATGTAAAATTATAACTGAAGATGTTTGACTGATGTGATTGTCAGTGACTCACCTGCATGAGACGTCTCGTCTGTCAGCTCTCTGCAGCTGCAGCTGCTTTTTGCAAAAATGTTCTGTAAAGATGTAAAAAGAAAGTAGCTGAGTAGAATCAAAGACATGACTTTACTCATATGTAGTAATAACAATAATAATAACTTTATTTATACACCACAAAATCAAGTTACAAAGTGCTTAACAAATACGTTTTTAAACATAAATAATATTGAAATAAAGTACAATTTAACAATAAAAGAACAAATGCACCCCATGTGGATTCTTCCGCCACTGAAAATAGTGCCCAACCAGATTTTACAATGTAAAGGGAAAACCTGTAGTTTGTTACCTTTTGATGAAGATGGATACCACTATGACGATGAGCACAGTGTGCACAGTGAAGAGAGCCACACGGATGGCCAGCAGGTTGTCAACTGGTCCACTGTTGGGTCCTATGGGACAGATCAGATGGACAGACAACTGTTGGACTGCAGATATAATAAACCTCAGGAGGATCAACTCCATTTACTTTCTCAGAGACTATTAGTGACTGACAGTTCTCTCTCCTCTTAGGTGGACATGAAACTAAACAAAAGATGAACAGCTGTGTTACAAACCATCAGTTTTATGATTTAAAAAGTCAAAGCAAAGTCAACTACAACCCCCAGGGTGCATTTCGCTAACAAACGTACAATCACAGAGCTTGACGTTCTGTTACGTGTGCTGCTGATGGGCGGTTAAAGCTAAAGATTAGGTGTGATGATCAAACAAACCTTCCTCCTCAGCCTCCACCTGCAGGCTGTACGGCAGCGAGAGCGTGCCCACGTTGGTCTTCAAACCACAGGTGTAGTTCCCAGAATGCTCTGCAGTCAGAGGGCCGAGCCGGAGGGCGGGGCCAGACTTTAAGAGGGCGTGGCCATCTCTGGACCAGGTGACCTCCAGTTGGTGGACAGTGCAGTCTGCAGTGCAGTACAGTGTGACGGTTTCAGCCTCCCTCACCTCTCTGTCACCACTGGAGCTCTTTATCCTCATCTGAGTCGCATCTGGATTAAGTGTATAAAGTTAGTTTACTTGACTTCTATTCATTAAACTGTGATTATGAATATGATTTGAGACTTGTTAGAACTGATGAATCCATTCTTTATTGTTTTACCCTTGATCTTATCTTTGTGAGCACAGTTACTACATTAACAGTATTATTATTGGGACCAGAATATGCCAGTCTGGTTCTGGCTGACTCATGAGCCACAGAATGAATTCTATAAAATACAAAAACAAACAATCTGGAAAGAGACGCTGACCTTCAGGATTACAGATGCTCAGTGATAATAATTTAACTCTTAGCTTTACAATACAATGCTCTTACCAACGACTGTGACGCTCACTCCAGATCGGCCAGTAAAATGTCCTTCCTTGTTATTAGCTTCCATTCTGAAGCGAAGAGTTGCCTGGTCTTCCTCCTGTACATCTGTGATCTGTAAGGTGCAGTTTCCCTTCTTGTCTCCCAGGTATTTGTAACGGGGGCTGTTGGTTTCTGACCTGCTGTCGTACACAGACGGGGTGGAGCCCTGACAGATCAAATGGTTCTGGCACCAGCGGACTCTGATGGTCTTTAGGGAAACGTCTCTTCCACCCTGAATGAAAGACTTCAGGAGTGTGAAGGTGCAGGGGAGGGTGACAGTCGATCCTTTTACAGCACAAACAGGATCTGGATAGTCCACACTTTGACCCAGAACACCTGGAAACACACACCCTTGATTTAGTACTTTTGAAAACAGTGAGAGAAAAGCAGAGTGACGGCATCATCATGGGCCTCCAGTACTAAATACAAAATATCAGTAAATATGTAGTGTCCAGAAAACATTAACATAACAAGATGAAGTCCATGTCTTACCAGCCAGCATCAACATGAAGCCCCAGGGAGTCTTTCTGTCCCAAACGGCCATTGTTACTTCAAATGTGATCAACCTACAGCAGAGCTGATGAACACACTGAGAGGCTGCATTAAAGGTGTTTGTGGTGACTATCTCACCTTCCTCTTTTCTTTTTTCTCAAGAGGCATTTTTTAGCCTGCTATAAGAAAATGTGTCGTAACATTTCCTGTGATGTTGACACCTTTCTTTGGTCAGAAATAGTGTCTGTGATATACGAGAAACGAAGAGCACCCACCCCAGAAAACATGCTCTGACAATGTAGATAAAAAGAGGAATACGCATGTCCTACAAAGTCATTTTGCATCTGTTTTTAGCCACGCTAGCAGCGTCAGTCTGTCAGTCTGTCCTCCACTGTGGTCCAGACTGAAACGTCTCAACAGCTGCTGGATGGACTGTGATGAGATGTGGTTCAGGCCTTCATGGTCCCCTCAGGATGAACTGTAGTAACTCTGGTGATCCTCTGACTCTTCATCTAGTGCCATCATCAGGTCAACATGTTCATGTGTCCAAATACCTGCTCTGGACTCTGTGTTTACTGCTAACTGGCTAATGTTAGCATGCTGACATGCTAAACTAAGATGGTGAACATGGCAAACAGTATACCTGCTAAACATCAGCATGTTAGCATCATCACTGTGAGCATATTAGCATGCTGGTGTTAGCATTGGGCAAGACGTTGACCCCTGAGTTGTTGAGAATGTGTGTGTGAATGAGACCTGATCTGTAAAGCACTTTGGGAGCCGTTCAGGTTGAAAAACGCCATAGAAGTGATGTCCATTTACCATTTACTTTGCCTCGCATGCTTATGAGACAAGACTAACGTCTTATAAAGGATAAAAAACGTAACCTTAAATGTATGAGCTTTGGTGTGGTTTGCTGAGGTCTACAGGTGCGGAGAGAGACTGATAACACTGGGGAACAATTTGAAAAAAAAATTCTGTTGAGTTAGATTTTTATGCTGATTAAAACTAAAATTGGCATGCTGATTCCAAAATTGCAGTCAGTTTTTTTCTAGCACGTCAAGTTTTCCACTGATTAGCTGTAGTAAGACTTGCCAGCTGATTACGATTGGACTCATCTACAGCTACATGGCAACTTGTTTGTGCAGTCACAATTGAGACAGTGCGGTGAGAGGTGTGTGCAGCTCCCAATAGGTCAGTACTATCACACACATATCTGTTAAGGACAGTATTTTTCATATTTTTTAAGAAAACGGGGATCCTATAGTTCAAAAACTTGACGTGATAGAGAAAAACTGAGATCAGTTTTGGATTCCGCACCCAAAAATTAGTTAAAAACAGCTGTCAGACCTAACTCAACAAAAATTGTGTTCCCCAGTGTAATTTATGTCTCTTACCTATTTGATGATCAGACTGGAAGAAATGTCTTGGGACCATTTAGTGGTTTTATAGGTTAGGGTTAGGCAATGTGTAGTAAACATATATTTTAAATACTGTCTGCTTAGTGTCTGGGCCTCTATTCTCAAGCTTCAGATAGCTTATCATACATTTTGTGTGTGATTGTACCTTTATTTTAGTGAATGAACTGACTGAGAGTCAGTCAGTTAGTCACACGGCTGGTTTTTGAATTCACTTGTTGTGTGTTCGACTCGTCTTTAAAATTGAACTCTGATTTATACAAGAAGGAGAACCAAGATACAAACAATCCTGTGATATGTTCAGTCAGTGTGGCAACATGCCCGATGTTCACCTGGTGCTCAGGTGTGACGGCTTCACTGTGCTGGATTAAACATAACGGACGTCACCCTGAACACTGACCCCCATCGTCTGTGTTCCAGAGATCCTCTTGTCCAATCGGAGGGCTTCACGGCTGGCCGCCCGCCTCCTGAGTAGTGGTCGAGGACACCTGGTTCCACCGAGATGGACAGACGAGGACGGAGAAGAGGAGGAAGAGGAGGGATGAAGGTGTGTTGTTCTCACGGTGACTCAGCAGGTCTGCAGGTTTATAAAGAGGCAGCGATGCTCAGTCTGTCACCACGGAGACAATGGCCTGGCTGCTCCACATCGCCTGCATCCTGGTCTGCTGCCTGGAGCTGCTGCAGGGCAAAGCTTCAGGTAAACACACCTGAACCTGTGACCATCTGTCTGTCTGTCCATGTCTCTGCCACTGTTGTCTCACAGCTGACTGTTTTTGTCTTTTCTGAGTTCTCTGCAACCTAATTTAAAGTCCAGGATTATTCTCTATTTTTCTTACGATGAACTAGGACATTCATGACTGCTACATTTTAGTAGTCGTCAACTATCATGATCAATCACTGTGTCTCGTTTATGTCTCTTCAGGACAGATTCTGCTGGGTAGAACCTGTGAATTAGTTGAAGCGTGACTTCTCTCACTTTATTAGTAAGAACAGGACCACACTTTTTTTTGGCCAATATCGGATCGGCACATCCCTAGTTTATAGTGACGTGTTTGTAAGCTTGTGAGTTATTGTGTTTGGAGTCCTGTTATTGTATGTTTTTTGTGAGTAGTGTGTTTTCAAGTTTTCTTTTTCAGGAGACAATAACAGCCTGGAGCTCCTTTCAGTTTGTGAACTACAACGTGTCGTTCTCCTGTGGTCTCTGTGTTCGATGATGATGTCACTGCTTCCTGTCGTTGTTATAGAATACCAGCTGGAGTCAGAGACCCTGAGCCAATGTGAGTTGCTAAGGGGCGTGGCTGTTGCCAAGCAACAAGGTGATGCCCCTCACTGTACAGAGGATGGCAGGTTCAGGTATGTATTTCTATATCTATGTTAAAGAAAGCCATTCAGGAAATAATTAAAAGAAAATGGAAAACTGACGATATGAAATGAAAGTTTGAGAATATAGAATGAAACATAATCATTTAAACCTGATGATGACGCTGGCACCATCTTTAGTTTCAGATATGTAATGTAATACATTACAGGTCACACTATAATACTGTAACCTGAGTTATAAATCAAACTAAAGAGGGCTTGAATAGATGAACTGAACATTTGTCCAACTCAAACCATTCTTAGGCAACGAGGATCACTTCATTGTTTTTATCACAACATATGTAAGAAAATAACATCCCATCATTGTGTTTCTTTTCTAGTTTGATAACAAAATGTCGAATTCAACATTTACCAAGTGTGTGCTGTTACGTGTGTAATACACATAATACACGTTTTCCCTTCAGTCACTTCCTGAACTGGATGCTGTAGTAAGAGTTGATGTGTGTGTGTGTGTGTGTGTGTGTGTGTGTGTGTGTGTGTGTGTGTGTGTGTGTGTGTGTGTGTGTGTGTGTGTGTGTGTGTGTGTGTGTGTGTAGACCTGTGCAGTGCAGTGGGCGGGGTCAGGAGTGTTGGTGTGTTGATGCTGGCGGTCAGGAGGTCGTCGGGACTCGAAACAGCAGCTCTGCTCCTCACTGTGAGAAACACAACAACACTGAAACATGTGTTTAATGATCAGAGAGGCTACAGATCAGTTCTAGATGAGGTGTTTCTCTAACTTTTATTCTCCAACTGTGTTTTAATTCTCCTGTCTGTCTCTGTCTACCTGTCTGTCCTGTCTGTCTCTGTCTGTCCTGCTCTCTCTCTCTCTTCCTGTCTGTCTCTGTCTGTCCTGCTCTCTCTCTCTCTACCTGTCTGTCTCTGTCTGTCCTGCTCTCTCTCTCTACCTGTCTCTCTGTCTGTCTCTGTCTGTCCTGCTCTCTCTCTCTCTTCCTGTCTGTCTCTGTCTGTCCTGCTCTCTCTCTCTACCTGTCTCTCTGTCTGTCTCTGTCTGTCCTGCTCTCTCTCTCTCTTCCTGTCTGTCTCTGTCTGTCCTGCTCTCTCTCTCTACCTGTCTCTCTGTCTGTCTCTGTCTGCCCTGCTCTCTCTCTCTCTTCCTGTCTGTCTCTGTCTGTCCTGCTCTCTCTCTCTCTATCTGTCTGTCTCTGTCTGTCCTGCTCTCTCTCTCTACCTGTCTCTCTGTCTGTCTCTGTCTGTCCTGCTCTCTCTCTCTCTTCCTGTCTGTCTCTGTCTGTCCTGGTCTCTCTCTCTCTACCTGTCTGTCTCTGTCTGCAGGTCCGTCTCCCTGCCAGCTGCAGTCGGTCCTGCAGTGTTCTCCTTCAGGAATCTTTGAGTCAGTTCAGTGTGACTCCAGCAGGGGGCAGTGTTGGTGTGTGGACCAGGACGGCATGGAGCTCTACGGGACCAGACAGACCGGGACGCCTCAACGCTGTATGTACAAATACTACTGATACTGCTGATAACACTGCTAATGATATAATGATATTGTAGACCGACACTATTGATAGTAATACTGCTGATACTATCTCTACTAATACTACAACTGATGCCGATACTACTACCACTACCACTGATAGTACTGATACCACTGCCACTATTACTACTTCTGATCCTGCAACAAGAAGATTGAGGTTAACTGATGTGAAGTTTCCCTCCAAATGTAGCTCAAACTGAAAAAGAACATTTGAACACAGGTGAACGTCACCTGCAGAAACTACTTCAGCTTGGTCTCCACTCTCTTCTTCCCGCCCAGTTTTGTGTTTGAATGTGTTTAGCTGCCTACCTGAGGTCAGCAGAGGTTCTGACTGGTTGACCTTTGACCTGCAGGTCCTGCCAGCTGTGAGGTGAGGACGAGGCGTCTCCTCCACGACTCCGGGTCTCACTCTCCTCCTCAGTGTGATGAAGACGGCAGCTTCCTCCCTGTTCAGTGTCGGTTCATCAACATGACAGACAGGACAGAGCTGGACCTACTGCACACCTTCAACAGGTAACACACCTGTCTGTCTGTCTGTCTGTCTGTCTGTACACCTTCAACAGGTAACACACCTGTCTGTCTGTCTGCCTGTCTGCACACCTTCAACAGGTAACACACCTGTCTGTCTGTCTGTCTGCCTGCACACCTTCAACAGGTAACACACCTGTCTGTCTGTCTGTACACCTTCAACAGGTAACACACCTGTCTGTCTGTCTGTCTGTACACCTTCAACAGGTAACACACCTGTCTGTCTGTCTGCACACCTTCAACAGGTAACACACCTGTCTGTCTGTCTGTCTGCCTGTCTGCACACCTTCAACAGGTAATACACCTGTCTGTCTGTCTGTCTGTCTGCGCACCTTGGAGTGTGTATTTCAGTGTGTATTTCAGTGTGTGTATTTCAGTGTGTATTTCTGTGTGTGTATTTCAGTGTGTATTTCTGTGTGTGTATTTCTGTGTGTATTTCAGTGTGTATTTCAGTGTGTATTTCTATGTGTGTATTTCTGTGTATGTATTTCAGTGTGTATTTCTGTGTGTATTTCTGTGTGTGTATTTCAGTGTGTATTTCTGTGTGTGTATTTCAGTGTGTATTTCTGTGTGTATTTCTGTGTGTGTATTTCTGTGTGTGTATTTCAGTGTGTATTTCTGTGTGTGTATTTCTGTGTGTGTATTTCAGTGTGTATTTCTGTGTGTGTATTTCTGTGTGTATTTCTGTGTGTGTATTTCAGTGTGTATTTCAGTGTGTGTATTTCTGTGTGTATTTCTGTGTGTGTATTTCTGTGTGTATTTCTGTGTGTGTATTTCAGTGTGTATTTCTGTGTGTGTATTTCTGTGTGTATTTCTGTGTGTATTTCAGTGTGTGTATTTCTGTGTGTATTTCAGTGTGTGTATTTCAGTGTGTATTTCAGTGTATGTTTGTGTTGTTTCAGGTTCCCAGAAGCCTTTGAGACGTTCAGTAGTTTCAGGAGGTTTTTCCCGACAGTTTCCTCCTACTGCTTCTGTTCAGACAGCAGAGGCAGAGAGCAGGAGAACACAGGTACACACACACACACAGCCACATGCTGGTTTACCACACTGATGATGATGATGATGATGATGAAGGTGTGTACTTCCTGTGCAGGTGTGGAGC
This sequence comes from Enoplosus armatus, assembly GCF_043641665.1. NCBI lineage: Eukaryota > Metazoa > Chordata > Actinopteri > Centrarchiformes > Enoplosidae > Enoplosus > Enoplosus armatus. Next base: position 737,290 of record NC_092188.1, on the reverse strand, counting down.
TTCTCCTGTCTGAGGTGTACGACTCGGCGTTCTCTGGTCTTCGGTCTGGTCGCTCCTTCTCTCAGACCAACATCTACAGAGTCCTGCAGAGGAGGATGCTGGGAGTCCGCCTCGCCCTCACCGGACACTACAGATGTAAACTCATCTACATTCAACTGCCTGACAGTATTAAAGGGAACTCGGGGACCAGTTAGCACTGGTTTAGACTGGTTTAGACTACACTTGTGTGAGAAGATGGATGTAGACTGAGTTTCACTGGTTTAAGCTACTGGTGTTGTACATGCATTTGTAAACACTTGGATTTTCTTGTTCTGACATTAAACCGGATTAGACTTGTCATGATAACATACGCTGGATGTAACACTGTACCAGTTCAGACCAGTTAAACCGTGACGTTAAACTGGTGTAGATCAGTTAATGACAGAGATGAGGTACCTACAAAATAACACTGGTCGTCAAACTGGTTTAAACTGCCTCAGAGTGTTAAACTAACATCTGGACCAGTTTAGGCTGGTTTAAACAGAAGTTGGACTACTCTGTCCTCCCCCTCCCTCAGGTCCCTCTCCCTGTGAGGAGGAGCGGCGGGCAGCGATGGAGGTGTCCAGTGTTTTCGTCCCGTCCTGTGAGACCGGAGGATCCTTCATCTCCAGACAGTGTCAGCAGGGGGGGCAGTGCTGGTGTGTCGACCCCTCAGGGAGGGAGCTAACTGGAACACGACAGCACGGAGACTCCCTGGTCTGCAGTGAGTGTCCAGTCTGTACAGGACACATGTCTTTCCTCTTCTCTCCATGTCACGTCATTTCTTTAAATGTCTTCTCATCTCTTGTTATCCATTCTCACATCATCTCTAATTCTTTTTTCTCATCTCTTGTGTTTTCTTATCTTTTCCTCTCCCCTCTTCTCCTCCTGCTCCCCTCTTGTTTCCTCTCCTCGTCCTCCTCCAGGTTCAGGTCTTGTTGACTGTCTCTCTCAGCGTCGTGTGGCTCTGTCGCGGCTCTTCTCCGGTCCTGTTGATCCTCCTTTCCGGGCCTCCTCTGGCAGGTCTCCTGCCTCCTGTCTCCCCCTCCTCCAGCCTCTTAGGGAGCTCCTGCCGGTGGAGGCGGATCTGACCTCCTTCCTGTCTCACCTGGTTGAAGTCCTCCACGGTCTCTTCCCCTCGGTGGGCGGGGCTCTGCAGGCTCTGGCTCGCTCCTCCCCTCGCCGCCTCCAGGAGAACCTGTTTGGAGGGAAGTTCCTGAAGAACGCCGCCTCCTTTAACTTCAGCGGGGTGGTGGGAGCTCGAGGAGCCCTCGGTCTGGACCAGCTCTCCTCTCAGAGTTTCACCGTCCTCCTCCAGAAGAACCGGGACCTGGTCCAGTCTGTCAGCAGAGCTCTGGAGGACCCCGCCTTCCTCTCTGCCCTCCAGCACACACTGAGGGGGCTCAGCAGCTCACACTCCCTGGACCAGGTTAGACACAACACACCCTCAAACATCTGGTCACACAGAGTTCACAAAGAGCCAGGGGTTAGTGGACTCCGTGTTCTCCCCTTCGCCTGCTGTTGAATTTCAGTCATGAGTATATTTAATGCTTCAGAAAGCGAGCTGTTCCCCTTCAGTCTGTTCAGTGACGTGCTATTCTGCTGCCGTGGCTACAGGCTACATTAGATCCCAGTAACATCCTGTCACAGGCTGCTGTGACTCCACCTCTGGTCATTCCATGGCGTCCAGACCAGATGAAGGAACCTCTCACACTTCATATGTTTTTCAATAAAGTGATATAAATATAGACTCACACTCAAACTAGTAAAACAACAGACGATAACTGATGAGAATGATGCCCAAAACTACGACAATGAAGAGACTCAGGTTGTTAACACCAGCAAGCAACTATTAGGTGCTTCAGGGGCTATTACACCCCCAGTATGAAAGAAAACATGTTGGACAGGATGTCTGTTCATGGAGCTAAAAATGTAAAGTTTGGCCTGAGGGTGGCGCTAGAGGAAAGATCAGGGGGTCATTAAGCTCTAAAGAGTTCCGAGGAGCTTCAATATTAACAGTGAAAGTCCTGAGAATGTGAAGTGTTGGACAGACGGATCAGACAGGATGGGTCAAAGGTCAAACATCAGTCCCAATGAAGCTCCGTGTTATGAGAACTGCAGAGCTGCTTCTCATCGTGGCTGAAACTGCACTTTGTTAAATTCTTGTTATGTTCCAGGTTCTGACTCCTCTGCTGCGTTCCTGCTCCAGAGACGGGCAGGAGGATGCAGCTGCCATCTTTGTCCCGAGCTGCACGCCCAGCGGTGGTTTCCAGGAGGTTCAGTGTCGGGGTGCAGAGTGCTGGTGTGTTGATCCTCAGGGTCAGGAGGTTGCGGGGTCGCGTACCGCCGGCCGTCGACCCCGCTGTCCGTCCCGCTGTGAGAGAGAGCGAGCGATGGCGCTGAAGGTGAAAGGAAACATGGCGGCCGGCGCTGAAATCCACGTCCCAGCATGCTCTGAAGACGGAGACTTCCTGCCGCTGCAGTGTGTCGGAGCTCGCTGCTTCTGTGTGGACGCTCAGGGAGGAACAATGACTGCCGGGTCAGCAGGGGGCGCTGTCACCTGTAAGATATCTCACTGTCACTGAGATGTCAGCTGTTCGCACAAAACTGCTTAAGATTCGACACATTGTTGTATTTTTAAGTTTAGAAACTACTAAGAGAGCTGCAGGGAACTCAACTGGTGTATGAGGACCAGTGGATCCCAACCTGAGGGTGTGACCCCCACACGGCCATGACGAGACACACCTGAAGGGTTACTAGCTGATTAGCACGATAGGACTTTCCTCTTATGTTTGCTTCTTCCGTGTGACGAGGAGTCACAAGCAGATATCAATTCATGTTAAGGTTGGGAGCTGCCTTAGATCAGCAGTTTGAGTCCCCTTAGAGGCTGCAGTGTCATCACAGCCTCAACATCCTGATGATTATCTGTTCTTACAGTCTCAGTCCTGAGGGTGGCGCTAGAGGAGAGATCAGTAAAATCCTCTGAGGAGCAGGAATGAGATCTGAAAATCTCATGTTGCTCTGTTTTGAATCTCAGTCACAAAGTGTTTCTGTTGTGTTTCAGGTCCAGAGAGATCAACCCAGAAGCTTCAGTCCTCTGCAGGTCAGAACACTGATGATGTGTAATTCATCAACGTTCACTGAAACGTTAAGAACTTTTTAGTTTAGATGCTGCATTCAAAGTCTCTAAAATCTTTCTGTATTTTAAATAAATAAATAAATGATCTCACTTATATAGCGCCTTTCAACCTTCACGGTTCCCAAAGCGCTTTACAGCTAAGTCTCATTCACCAAATAATCATCAAATAATTTGTTTTGTAATGAAGAAAGACCAGCCAATAGCACGATGGTTCAGTTTGGCTTCACTCACTAACTTATTGAAACTGGCTAACTGCTAATAAACTAGCTGAATGTCTACATGAGCTATGAAATATAAGAAGTAGAATACAGAATAAATGAAATGTAGTATTGAACCATTTGAGCTCTTTAAACAGCATTAATTAGCTGTATGCTAACCTGTTAGCTAACCTGTTTGATGCTAACTTGCAGATCGGTGCTCGCAGACGTTAGCTGAGGTCACAGCGTTCAGACAGGAAGTGAAGAACGTCATCACTCTCTCTAACTCCTCCCACCTCCCTCTGGGATATGGATTCCTATTGGCTGAAGGCCTGCGTCTGACCCCAGAGGAGCTCCAGATCAGCCAATCAGAGGAGGAACTGCAGATCTCTGATAGGCTGCTGAGCAGCTCTAAAGCTGCTCTGCGATTGGCTGCTTTCTCCAGTGAGTCACAGATGTAGATTCTGTCAAAAGTGGAAATCAAGATGAATGTTTTTAAATCGTCATGGAAAGTCCTGGAATTTATTCAAAAGTACTTCAGAGTAAATTTAAATATTTTGTTTTAGTTCAACTTCATATTGTGTTCATTTTCTAAATCCTCCATCAGCTTTTAGATTCTTTTCTTCAGTCACTGACTTCAGTTCAGTATAACTCAACCAGCAGAGAGAGACTCCATCACACCGTTTAGACTTCATCAGCAGGAATCTTTCTAGATATATAGAGAAAAAAAATCTATTGACTATGTATTTGTTTTGTTATGTTGTCATTGCATGTTGGTGAAGTTAAGTTAAGGGACAGTTTTAACTGAAGGGCTCATAAAAGGAATCGGAGTCACTCTGACACTGATGATGTTTTTCAGCTGTCCAGATGTTCCTGCCTCCTCATCGTCGTTCGTACCAGCTGTTCAGTCCACAGTGTGACGCTGATGGACATTGGCTGCACACACAGTGTTACCACAGCACAGGTCACACACGCACACACACTTAAAATACATGTGAAGGTTTGTTATTTTGTACAGTGCTTCATCACTCTGTGTGTGTGTGTGTTCAGGTCAGTGTTGGTGTGTTGATGAAGATGGAGAGTACATCCCTGACTCTCTGACCAGCCGCTCACTCCACCTGCCGAAATGTGAGACCACGCACACACACTGTAAATGCTTTATTTCAAATACATTACAAGTACACATGATTCAGATAATATTAACTGTCTTCTGTGTGTGTGTGTGTGTGTGTGTGTGCGTGTGTGTGTGTGTGTGTCTCCTGCAGGTCTGACTCGCTGTCAGAGAGCTCAGGCTCACACGCTGCTCTCTGGTTGGATGAAAGGATCTGACCTCACCACCGCTTCACTTTACCACCCAAAGTGTGAGGAGGTAGGAACACACACACATACACACACACACACACACTCTTTGTCTATATGCCTGTATATAAAGCGGTGTGTGTGTGTGTGTGTGTGTGTGTGTGCGATTGTGTGTGTGCGTGTGTGTGTGTGTGCGTGTGTGTGTGTGTGTGTGCGCGTGTGTGTGTGTGTGTGTTTCAGGACGGTCGTTTCTCTGTGCTGCAGACAGGAGGCACTGCAGGCTGGTGTGTGAACCCTCTGACCGGAGAGACGATACAGACGGCAACACCGAGCCCTGCAAGACAGCTGACATGTACACACACACACACACACACATTCTGCCGTCAGTGATGTGTTCACTGTCACACTTCAGTCTGTAAACTGGTAAACTGTGTGTGGTGCATTCAGGTCCCAGCTGGTGTGAGCTTCGGGGTTTCCAGTGTCGCCCTGACGGCTCCTTCATCCCACTGCAGTGTGATGTCACTTCCTGTTGGTGTGTCTCTGAGGATGGGCAGGAAGTGGGAGGGACCCGGACGCCTCTACAGACAGGACAGACGCCATCATGTGACCGTGAGTGTAAACATCCTCCTCTTAAAGCCTCAGTATCTCATGAATATTAGGTTTATTTTGAAAACCCGGACCTGCTGAGAGCTGAACCTGTTGTGTAAAAACTGTACTGACTTTGTAGTTGTCAGTTTTCTTATTCACTTCAATACAGTCTGACCACAGCAACATCTAGTGGACGTTAGAGGGACTGCAGCAGACGCACTTCAGCTCTGAGGAGGCTGCTGATTGGTTCTCCTTGTTCTCCTCTCCAGGTCCTCTCTGTCCCGACTCCGTCATTACCCACGGTGCACTGGTCTGCCGCCCAGCAGCCGACGGTCGTCAGAGCTGTGATCTCATCTGTCACCGCGGTTACCAGAACTCACTTCCTGTCGGCAGCTTCCTGTGCCAGACTGAGAGTCGACAATGGGACAACACGCCGCTGAGTGGAACCTGTCAGAGTAAGAGCCCTGATCTCTAAAGGGACATGAGGGTTAATAAAGTCTCAGGAGGACATCATGTTGCATTTCACAACACACACTGTCTTTGTTTATGTGACAATAAACTTTTAGCTGAACTTAAACGTAACTCTGTCTTATTGTACTCTGGTTAGAGTGAAGTTATATTCTGTCTAAACACTGCGTGTGCGTGTGTGTGTAGTCTCTCAGCCTGTACAGTCGGTGTCGTCCTCTCAGCTCTGGATGTTGTCGTCGTCCTGCTCTCAGATCAGCAGTTTACAGTCTCTGTTGTTCAACATGATGACCAGCAGGGGGCTCTGCTCTGCACAGGTGAACCCTGTTCTTACCTGTACTTCACCTTCCACTTCGACCTGAGTACTGCTGTACTACACTGTGTTATTTATTGTAGGAAAGCCTGTTTCCACCGGGGAAACAAGAAAATGCATGAAAAGTGAATGTATAATGACAATAAAATTATAGCAAGATAAAAAATCAGATGCTGAATGATATGATAGTAAGTTTTACTGTTTTATAGTGATATTAAAACTTTTCATGTGTCTTTTCTCTTTACTTGGTGGAAACGGACTTCCAGGATATAGCACATGAACTTTTTGGGTTTGTAGCTTCCCTTGTCAGGTCACTGGGTGTCGGTGTGTGACAGTTCGTCAGTGCGTCTGCAGTGTGACGGCGACGACGCGCTGAAGTTAACAGTCAGATGGAGCGCCGACCTGTCTGACCTCCCGACCTCTGACCTCCCCGACCTCCACGACATCGGTGAGCAGAGACAGACGAGTTCAGACAACCAACACTTTAACCTGTCACACTAACACTCTACCAGACTCCATTAAAGAAACTGTTGTTAATGTGTCACTGATTAACACCAAAATACAGAGCTGAAGACTTCATGAATCAGTGAGTTTTGCACAGCTAGAATACAGGTGGCAGAGCAGCGGTTCTCAGACCCAAAGACCTGCAGCCTGTGAGGAGGGAGGAACATGTTTCAGGGTTCAGTCAGACAATCAGTGAAGTTTATTCTGTCAAATAAAGAGGACCTGATTTGAATGAATCTTTGTGTTATTAATCTTGATCATCTGGATTTTGCCCAAACTTTAAAATAATCTCATCACGTTTTAAAAAGATTCTGGATTCTCATGCTGTGTTTTTGTTTTTTATACTAGGTCTGTTTCTGAATAAGTCCAGACTTCTGGAGGGGGTTCAGGGACTTCTGGGTAATATCCGGTCCATGTTCACGTCACAACCCAAACTAGTTTCCATGACAACACCAAGTTTTGGCTGTTCCCATGGTTACCACCTGGACAGTGACGGTGAAGGCTGCGGTGAGTTAGTTCATGTAAATATATATAATATATTGACTGTGACCTTTGACCTCTGACACCCATGATGCCTCAGTGTTGGTCATATTAATGCAGTGATTCTGCCTTCGTCTGTTTTCACAGTTGTTTGTCCTGCTGGGAGTTTCTCCAGGGAGGGGGCGTGTCTCATTTGTCCTCAGGGAACCTATCAAGATGAAGAGGGGCGGGACTTCTGCAACAAGTGTCCCAGAGGCTCCTCACCTGCTGGAGCGTCATCTGTCAATCAATGTGAGTCAGTTTGACAGCAGGATCTCTCAACATGTACTGTAAGAAGTACTCAGATTATCCTTTACTTAAGTAAAGTACCAATACGGCAGTGTGAAAATACTCCAATACAAATACAAGTCCTTAATATTATGTACCTGTGTTATTTACATGTCTGTGTGTGTGTGTGTGTGTGTTATTTACATGTCTGTGTGTGTGTGTGTGTGTGTTATTTACATGTCTCTGTGTGTTATTTACATGTCTGTGTGTGTTATTTACATGTCTGTGTGTTATTTACATGTCTGTGTGTGTGTGTGTGTGTGTGTTATTTACATGTCTGTGTGTGTTATTTACATGTCTGTGTGTTATTTACATGTCTGTGTGTGTGTGTTATTTACATGTCTGTGTGTGTGTGTGTGTGTGTTATTTACATGTCTGTGTGTGTGTGTGTTATTTACATGTCTCTGTGTGTGTGTGTGTGTTATTTACATGTCTGTGTGTGTGTGTGTGTTATTTACATGTCTGTGTGTGTGTGTGTTATTTACATGTCTCTGTGTGTGTGTGTGTGTTATTTACATGTCTCTGTGTGTGTGTGTGTGTGTGTGTGTGTGTGTGTGTTATTTACATGTCTGTCTGTGTGTGTGTGTGTGTGTGTTATTTACATGTCTCTGTGTGTGTGTGTGTTATTTACATGTCTCTGTGTGTGTGTGCGTGTGTGTGTGTTATTTACGTGTCTGTGTGTGTGTGTGTGTGTGTGTGTTATTTACATGTCTCTGTGTGTGTGTGTGTGTTATTTACATGTCTGTGTGTGTGTGTTTGTGTGTGTGTGTGTGTGTTATTTGCCTGTCTGTGAGTGTCAGGTGTCACAGAGTGTCAGAGGCGGGGCCTGCGGTGTTCAGAGCGAGGTGACTTCCTGTCAGCGCAGCCTGACTTCCTGTCCGGCAGGTGGAGGTGTTTCAACAGTGAGGGGGCGGAGCTTGAGTGGACTAACAGTGACAAGCCTCTGACTGATGACGAGTGCTTCGGTAAAGTCTCAGCAGCCAATCAGAGAGCAGCTGTTCTTTTTTATCAGTTCTGATTTATTTATGTGTTCTGCACGTTGTAACGTGTGTGTGTGTGTGTGTGTGTGTGTGTGTGTGTGTGTGTGTGTGTGTGTGTGTGTGTGTGTGTTGCAGTCCTCAGCAAGTTTCAGGCTGTTCCTGGATCAGATCTGATTGTCGAAGCTGATGACACTGAAGTTCTGCAAACAATGACCTCTGACCTCACAACCTGTGTCCAAGGTGAAACACACACACACACACACACACACACACACACACACACACACACACACACACACAGTATTTAGATGGTGTGTATTTGTGTGTTTGTTAACTGTGTTGTCTGTCTCTTAGCATGTGCAGTGGAGCCGTCCTGCCACCATGTGGCGCTGTTCAACAGACAGACTCAGTGTGAACTGTACAGCACACACACACTGAACACACACTGCAACACCTCCCAGCAGGTACACACACACACATCAACTCCCTTTGCTGCGTCTTTACCATAGCAACAGCAGCTGAGGCTCTTGGGTAATGTAGTATTTAGAGCCGTCTACCCAAACGGTCTTCATCTTCTACAGTGACAGTAAACTGAGTCTGAGCTCTTAAATGTTGATGCTCATTCCACTTTGACGTTATTCTTTCAGACCAGTGGGTTTCTGGGTAATCCTCAGGCCGAGCTGTTTGATTGGCTGAGCTGCTCTCTGAGAGTGAGGGGCGGAGCTTCAGATCTGCTGGTCATTAGGAAGAAAGGTACTGTGACCACGGCAACCAGATGACTGACATTAACAAAATAACAAACACTCACACAAACATCACAGTCTCTGTTCAGGTGTTCAGTCTGTCAGGTGTGTGTGTGTGTGTTTCAGGGGTGGAGTTTTCCTCACAGCAGCAGCAGAGTTTTGTGAGGATGAGTATGACGAAGGTGGTCTCAGGTGTGTTCAGGACTCAGGTGTTCTCCTCCAGACGGACGTCTCTCTCTGACGCTCATCGTTTCTGTCAGGACGGCTGCAGCCGTGACGGCTGCTGCGACGGATTCATCCTCAACCAGAACAGCCTGAACGGAGGTGCGTTACCATGGAGACACAGTCACCTGGGTGACCGGATGAATGAATGAACTGAGTGAATGATATAATGAATGAATGAATAAGATTAAGTGAGTACATGAATGAACTATCGAGTCCATGAAGGAATTAAAGTAATGAATTAATATGTGAATGACTGAATCAAGTATGAACATTTTAATGAATAAGTTTGTGTGAATTGGTAAATGAATGACTGAATAGATACAAATTTGAATGAATGAGTGAAACGGTGAATGTATGAATGAAACCTTGGAGGCGGAGCATCTCACCCCCTTTCTGCCCCCCCCACCCCCCCCCCCCCAGGTTATCTGCTCTGTGGTTGGCTGAGAGCTCCGTCAGTCTTGCTGTGCGGGGACCAGGACTGGGATGTGATTGGACAGGGAACAGCCAATCGTATCTGTGGGGCGGGGCTAACCTACAACAAGCAGCAGAGGAGCTTCCTGTTTGACTTTGGAGGACAAAAGTTCACCATCGGTAAGAAGCTGAAGTCACAGATAAATGAATGATTAAATCTAAATTAAAATAAAATAATTTAAATACTCTGAAGAGTCAGAGAGGAACTGTCTTCCGTTTTCTGTTTGTTCGTCCAGCTGATACGGCTCTGCCGGCTGACAGTAAGAACAAGAAGGACTACCAGGCCTCCATCGTCAGCTTCCAGGCCGTCTACCTAAACACTGGTACCTGGAAACAGTTTTTATAGTGATGCTAGCCCCGCGGCTCAGCTGTACTTCTTTTTTTGAAAATATTGATAAGATCATCTTTGCAAATGTTTTATGAGGAAGGACATTGTGTCAACGTGTTTGTTAAAAAAAAACTTTGATTTGGCACCAACATCAAAGAATAGTAAGTTGAGGCTCCAGACGTTAAGTTTGGTTTCTTGAATCATTGAAGATGATTATATGATTTACAGCGTTTGTCCCTCAGCTTGTTTCTCATGGTTGTTGTTGTTTGTCAGATGCTGAGTCTGCAGCTGCTGGTTCTGGTCCCTCTTCCTGTGCAGCAGCAGAACTCAGTCCTCCTCTTGACGGTTTGTATCATCCCTGAACTGGTTCCAGTCTCACACCTGCTCCTCTTTGTGTTCACACACACAACAGATTTGTGCTTGATGTAGATTTTCAACAGTTTCCGGATAAAATGTTTTTCTTTTCTTGAAGACGAGAAGAAAATACTCAAGAACAAGTACCTCAAATTTATACTTTAGTGCAGTACTTGAGTAAATGTACCCAGTTACATTCCACCACTGGCTGCAGTTCTGATTATTTCAGATATTTCTGTTTTCAGCGTCAGTTCAGCTGAAGTTTGAGTCTCTGTCAGATGACGTCGTCCTCGTGGATCCTCAGAGAAAACTCCCCACACTGTCCTTCTGGCTCAACAAGAAGAACTACAACTCCCAGCAGGCACTGCTGTGGTGTCTCACACGTACGTCACATACTCTAATAAACAGAGACCGCCTGGAGAACTTTGTTCCTCTGTTCTCAGCGTGTTTTCTTACAGACTTCATTTATTTCTTTATAGATGAGTGAATGTGTTTGTGTGTTTCAGGCTGTGATGAGGAGCAGCAGTGCTCTGTCGCTGACCTCAGAGACGCAGACTCAGCAGGTTTCTTCAGCTGCTCCATGTATCCAGACAGCAGCGTCTGCGGAGCCTACGACAAACCTCTGAGGAGACCCTGCCGCCCCCTGCTGGACAGGACGCCCAACAACACCTACAGCAAGAAGGGTAAACGCTGCAGCTGCCAACAATCCCCTCTGTGTGACTGAAGGCTTCTGATATCACTGCCCCGTCATGAGGCCGAGCAGATCTGACTGATTACATTTGTGTGTTCTATTAAGTTCATGTGTTGTGAGACGTGTTCTTACGGCATGTTGGACGGTTTTAGTCTTATTCTGTCAGCTGCAGCCCCGGAGTTTCAGACGGAGCAAATAAAACATAAATATAAAAGCATGATTCACAGCGGTGAGTAGGCTTACTTTCATATCTTCTAAGAACAACAAGAACATCAAGGCTTCAGTGCTTCAGTCAGTCTCTGCTGGAGGATGATATCAGTAAACAGGAGTCATTCCCTCCAACCAGAATCCATATCTCTCAAATTAAACACCGTCAGGGAAAGACAAAGGTCTCTGCCGGTCTCTGAACACTCTGCCCCCCTACGAGTCCCTCTCACGATCCGCCCTGAGCTCCACGGGATCTTCTGTGATTGGTGATGCCGTTCTCCAAGAGAGCTGATTGGTCAGTAGACGGAGCTTTTATATGAGTTAATCTGATATCTGGAACGCCAACATAAGTTACCATGGTGATGTACTCTGGTAAGAAGTGAACCACCGTCTTGACCCTGAAAACACAGGGTTAACCTCAAATCCTGCTTCGTAGTACAGGCCTCAGGACAGAGACCAGGACCAAGAGATCCAGATAAGACCAAGTCAGGAAAACTGAACGATAGAGAAACATGTTGAGGCAGATTTCAAGTGTTCAAGTAACAGGAGCTATAAGAGGAGGTTAATACAGGTTTACCTCTCACTGTGTGTGTGTGTGTGTGTGTGTGTGTGTGTGTGTGTGTTCAGTGGATCTGTCTGGACCAGTGAAGAGTTTCTACGAGAGAGTTTCCTTTCAGAAGATGGTTTCTTACTCTGTTCGTAGCCGAGTCAGTCTGACAGGAAACACACCGCTGCCTGAGGGGTAACACACACACACACACACACACACACACTTAATCTTCATTGATTATCCAATCCAGAATTATTTAATGTGTGTGTGTGTGTTCAGGTTCATGGAGTGTGAGCGGCGCTGTGATGAGGATCCTTGTTGCCGTGGTATTGGCTTCGTCCAAGACACCAAATCACCAGGTAGCCATGGCAACCATGTGTGTTTTAACATGTGGCGTAACTTTTCTGTTTGTGTCCTGATGGTTGTTTCGTTTGTGGGAAAGTTAAATGCAAATAAAAATGAATCTTCAGGAAGTCTTTTATAGTGAGCCAGAAATACAACACACTAAATTAAACCATAGAATATATTTAAAGCCCAGTGTTTTCATTATTTTTTTTCAGAATAAATCAAATATATTAGTATTTATGTTGATTATAGAAAACAACAGAGGAACAACTGTTTGAAGGATGGATATAAAAGCCCAGTTTTATTTGGTGAAATCTGGTTTAAAGAATCTAAAGAGGTGAAGAGTGAACATATTTACATCTTTTTTAATGTCAATATGTCCAACGTTTACTGCGTTCACGACTTTGGGCTGTTGTGACAGGATGAAGTGATATTAATGTGTGTGTGTGTGTGTGCTGCAGGTGGTTCAGACGTGGTCTGTCTGTCTCTGATCAGTCTCGGGGTGCAGACCTGCAGTGAGGACGACATGACAACCTGGAGGACTCAGGACTGCAGACCGTCTGTAGTGAAGACCGCACCGGACCCCTTCGGCTGGTACCAGAAACCTGGTACAGAACACAAATACACACAGGTACACAGAGATACTCTGTTGAAGGTACTCGGTGTGTAATCACACATGTTTGTGTGTTCAGTGAATCAGTGGAGTTCCTCTCCGGCTCTCTGTCCTCCATTCAGCCTGCCGACTACCACAAACAACGGTAAGACTGGAAAACTGCAATACTGCTACTATTACTGAAACTGCAGATGCTGCCATTACTACAAGGACTACTGATACAAGTACGGACAGACAGAGACTCTACAGTAAGACAGACAGACTCTACAGTAACACAGAGACTCTACAGTAAGACAGACAGACTCTACAGTAACACAGAGACTCTACAGTAAGACAGACAGACTCTACAGTAACACAGAGACTCTACAGTAATACAGAGACTCTACAGTAAGACAGACAGACAGACAGACTCTGCAGTAAGACAGACAGACTCTACAGTAACACAGAGACTCTACAGTAAGACAGACAGACCCTACAGCCAAAGTACTCCTGTTACTAATACTTTGAGTATTTGTGTCTCAGTGTCTCTGGATCAGTGGAGTCTCCTCTCGGACTCATCAGTCCTCGTCGACCCGTCTGTCTCTATGTATGATGTCATCCACGTGAGCCGTGACATCGCCACCGACCGCGACAAGACGAGGGACTGGTGTCTCCATGGTAACCACTGCCAATAAAACACAGCAGAAACTGTTCTTTGTTACATCATCATTTATTATCAGTATCAATAAAATTCAAACAGGAAGTGCTTCCTGTTTACTTCCTGTTTCAGCCTGCCAGGAGGAGGAGTCTTGTGTCGCTGTATCACTCAGTGAGGTGGAGTCCGCCACTCGTTGTGTTCTCTACCCCGACACCACAGCCTGTGGGTTAAGCTCCACCCCCAGCTCGTCCAGCTCCGCCTCCTCCTGCAGGCTAGTCATCAGAGAGCCCGCCCCCCAGGTGTACCTGAGGACAGGTGAGCCAATCGACCAATCATAGCAGAGAACAGCACAGTTGCTAAGGGGATGGCGGTTTGATTCCCGTTGTGCTCACCTGTCTGTGTTTTTGTTTTTCTCTTCAGAGCGGTTGCCGTCAGTTACGTCCGTCTCCATCCCGGGTCATGGGACTCTGCAAGGTGTTGCTGTGGAAACAGCCCTGGGCTCAGACAGGAAGACAGTCGTCCAGTTCCTGGGAGTCCCATACGCCCAGCCACCAATAGGATCACTCCGATTTGAAGCAGCTCAGCCAGCTGATTGGATGGGAATCTGGGACGCCACCAAACCGCGGTAACCACCTGTCTGTGTCATCTACCTGTCTGTCTGTCTGAATGGACATTGACCAGTCTACTGGTCTACAGTGCTGCCAGCGCCCCCTACAGGCTGCAGTGTTCATTACAGCCAAAATATCAAACAACGCTGATCGTTGTATCAGCAGTGGAGTAAACAACTGAAACACTGTCTGTCTCTCTGCCTGTGTCTCTGCCTGTCTGCCTGTGTCTCTCTGTCTCTGCCTGTCCATCTCTCTGTCTGTCTCTGTGTGTGTCTGTGTGTCTCTCTCTGTCTCTGGCTGTCTGTGTGTCCGTCCTTCAGTCCCAGTTGTCTCCAGCCCGGTGACGTAGATTCTGCAGTGTCAAGTGAGGACTGTCTCTACCTGAACATCTTCACTCCTGCTGCTCTGGTGAGTCTTCATCACTGCACTCAATGAGCTCCAGCAGCTGCAGCATTAAAGTGATGAACACATGAATGCATCAGTAATTATAACCCAATAATACATATTATTATGAAATGGGCCATTCTGCATCATGAGTACTTTAAGTTTAAGATCTGAGTTAAGTTTAACTTCTGCCAGGTACCATAAACACTAAATACTCACATTAAAAAACTGTATACAAATTCAAATTGGAGTATATGTTATTAATTAATGATAATTAAGTCACCAGTGACCTCAGCTGACCTGTAGTGTGTGTGTGTGTGTGTGTGTGTGTGTGTGTGTGTGTGTGTGTGTGTGTGTGCGAGAAACAGAGGGGGCGTGTCCCAGTCCTGGTTTTCTTCGTCAACCCTTCAGCCAATCAGAACCCAGGACTGTTGGATGGTTCCACCCTCGCTGCTGTGGGAAATATCATCGTGGTAACAGCCAGCTACAGAACTGCCGCGCTAGGGTTCCTGAGCACAGGTGTGTGTGTGTGTGTGTGTGTGTGTGTGTGTGTGTGTGTGTGTGTGTGTGTAAATACACGCGCACACACACACACTTACTGAATTACTTTAAATCTGTGTGTAGGTTCGTCAGGTCTCCATGGTAACTACGGTCTGTCAGACCAGGAGGCGGTGCTTCGTTGGGTTAACACCTACATCTCTTTGGTGGGCGGAGACAACAAGAGAGTGACGGTCGGGGCGGAGCAACGTGGTGCTGACATCACCAGCCTTCATCTTATCTCCTCCTCCTCCTCCTCCTCTCCTCTGTTCCAGCGTATGATGCTGATGGTGAGAACTCCACTAATCATTCGCTCTTCTTCCCCTCTAATTGCTGTCATTAGCTGAAGGTAGTAGCACTAATAAAAGTAGTAGTATTGGTAGTAAGCAATACCCCTAATAGTAGTAGCAGTAGTACTAGTAGTAGTAGTAGTAGTAGTAGTAGTAGCAGTAATAACCAGAATAATCCCAAAACTATAAAATCAGCTGCTTTCAGTAGTTTAATTTCCCAGCAGAACAGCAGCACCTGAACACACCACTGCTGGTGGACAGTTGGCCTCAGCTGCTGTTTGTTGTTGTTCCTGCAGGGGGGTTCTGTGTTCTCTCCATCACTGCTTCAGACTCCCTCCACCTCCAGACGTCAGGCGCTCGATCTGGCCAAAGAACTCGGCTGTGTGACCTCTGACCTCGCAGATGATGACAAGATGGCCGCCTGCCTCAGAGCGACGCCTGTGCACACGCTCAACGCTGCTCAGACCAAGGTAGAGTTTAAAAACTAGGACAGGTTATCACGAAGGTCTGAAAGGGGAAAAGTCCAGGTTTCTACCAGTCTGACCTGTGTGTGTGTGTGTGTGTGTGTGTGTTGCAGCTGTTGGCGGTCAGTGGCCCCTTTCAGTCCTGGTCTCCGGTCCGTCAGTCCGTCTCTCAGTCGTCCTTCCTCAGCGTCGACCTGCTGCTGGGAACATCCGAACACGACGGTCTGATCAGCCGAGCTCGCAGGATAAAGGTCAGAGGTCACACAGCAGTGACGCACGCTCCTCTTTATGGAGCCACCTTCATATAACCTCCTGAGAACCAAGGGAAAAAAGTGTCTTACAATTTCTGTTTTAGTGTGATTTCCTATCTATTTGGGCCTAAAAAAACACCTTACAATTTTAATTTTTTTAAATATATTTTTTATTTTAATAATAATCTTAACATGATCATAAAATGTAATACATTAGCCTGAAACTAAATAAAACATACAAGTTAGTCGTGGCCCACAGAGCACGACGACTTTGCTGCTCCCTCTCTGCCTCTGACTCTCATCAGATTCTCCTGCATCTTCTTCCTCTCCTTCTTCATCATCATCTTCACCTATCACAGGCTGATACTCATCCTCCTCATCCTTTTCCTCATCTGAAAGCTCCAAATCTGAATCTCCCTCTACTATCCGGTATAGAATCCTCTCTGCTTCACTTCTTTCTCCTACAACAATGTGCAGTCATTAAATACATTAAAATGGTCCTGGTGTCCACTACAGTTGACATTCATTAAATGCCTGTTATTTCAAAACAGAAATAATGAAACTGTTTTCAGATGTAAAAATATTGTTCTTAACATGTTTATGAACAAGAATATATATAATTATCATGGTAAAAATAGCAATAGATAAAGAATATTTGACTTGCCTCTCCTCTTTCCATAAAATGTGGTTGTTGGTATGGCAGCCATCTTGATAGAGGAAAAAAGTAAAGTTCCCAGCATGCAAACCCATCACATGACACATCACTGAAAAGCCCAGGATGTCCCCTACAGAATACTATAGGACTTGGAAGGGTAACTCCAAATACTTAAGAAAGATACAGGTGAACAAAATGTCCATTATAAAGGACATAAATGAATGGGCCGGGTCTCAGGAGGATAAAACAAGTCCACAAGGAAATCTTCTTCTGTGTTCAGGACTTTGAGGCTCTGCAGGGTCGAGCTGACGGTAAGACGGCGTTTTACGAGGCTCTGACTCGCTCTCTGGGCGGAGTGACAGGAAGTGACCTGCTGAAGGAGGCGGCGTCCTGGTTCTACTCTCTGGATCACAGTCCCTCAGCTGCTGGATACAACCTGTTCTCCAGGGCTCTCAACAACGCCACCAGGTCACATACTCAACAAAACAAAACAAAGTTGTCAAATGTTTAAATGTTTCCAAACACGCCAAACCAGGAAGTATCTGACCAAACATTTCTGATAGGACACACTACAGACACATAATAACCGACAGACTGTCTGTCTGTCCGTGTGTTGCAGAGATCTGTTCGTCATCTGTCCCAGTCTGCAGATGGCTAGCCACTGGGCTAACAGCAAAGCTAACGTCTTCCTGTACCACCAACCTGCCACCAGCGCTCACAACAGGTACCGACCGTTCACTGCTAACACACAACTGTACAACACACAAACCATGTGAAGCCAGGAGTCGGCAGCCATGTTGGCAGCTCTGTGAGGCTGGACTGTGTCTCTGAAGGTCTGAACCACATTTCACAGACGGACGGACGCTAACAGGCAGCATTATATCAGTAAAAATATTCATCATCATATACGCATTTCTAGTGTTGGAAAGTATTTAAGTACAGTACTTCTTTATACTTCCCTACATCTCAGAAGGAAATATTGTACTTTTTACTGCACTACATTTATTTAATAACAAAATATAATCAACTAATAAAGATGATAAGAAAACGATTGATTGATTGATTGATTATACTATTGATCCCTGGGAGGAAATGATAGAGCAGTCGTTCATACATCAATGAGTCGGTCTAGACCTGCTTTTGTTGAGATTTGGTGCTTTATAAATACAACTGAATTGAATATCATACAATAAGTATATTTTGAAGCTCTTAAGAGTTTGAATGCAGGACTTGTATTAGCTCGCTAGCTAATGTTAGCACAAGGTGTTAGTAACTGTGGAGCTATCGCAGCTCTGTTCTTTTCTCTCCTGTCATTAAGTGCAGCGATCAGTACTGATACTGATATCAAAGGTATTGATGATTGTTTCCTGTGTGCAGGGCTGATGTGTCTGTTCCTCTGGATGTTCACTTTGTGTTCGGGTCTCCTCATCATCCAATGAGCTCTCAGCGCTTCACTTCCTCTGACCGCCGCCTCTCTCTGGCCATGATGACCTACGTGTCCAGCTTCATCCGGACCGGGTCAGATAAAAACGGATTAACTGATCACCTAATGAGCCACGCCTACAGCGTTACACAATGAAGTAAATGTTTCCTGATTTTCCTCAGGAACCCGAACCTGTCACGTGTGTGGGCGGAGTCAGTTCTGCCCCGCTGGCAGCAGGTCCTGTCCTCTGAGGCTCCGCCCACCTACCTGCAGCTAAGCCCCGCCCTCCGACAACATCAGGGTCTGAGTCAGAGCTCCTGCTCCTTCTGGAGCCAACTGGGAAGCAGACTGACCAGTCTGAGGGGTGAGAGGAGCACAGTAGAGTCCACTCTGTTCTAGTAATCGGTCTGTTTGACTCTGTTGAGTTGTTTTATTGTTTTTGCAAGTTGAACGTGGGCCTTTATTATTTAACTAAACACTAATATAATAATAATATTAAACCTGACACTGTTGAGACTAATAAACATGTTATATTGGGGGTTGGGGATGTTGGAGCATGAAAAGTTTGACTCTTGTTTTTGTTTCTCCAGGTGAATTGGGGGCGGAGCCTGTCCAGCCTGCATTGACCCCTGAGCTCCCAGTGGCTGCACCATCCAACCAATCACACACTGAGAAAGACGCTTACAGCTGAACTAATGACATCAAAGTTTCCTCCTGATTCAGTTTGATCCCAAACAAACAAACAGCTGTCCTAATCAATAAAAGCATTTAAAGTCACTGCTGTTTGTCTCTGTGATCCCAACATGAACATCAGCTGCAGTTCCTCTCACGTCCACTAGATGCTGCTGTGAGAAAACCACCAACAACTTCACAAGTCAGGAGAGTTTTTAGATTCACTCAATGGACCTCATTGAAATAAATAAAACGACGTCTGATTGATGAAACGTGCAGATCACCGATTGGTTCTTGTGCCACTGAATGTGTCAGTAGTTTGTTGCAGTGGAGCTCCTCACTGAGAGCGCTGTCGGTCTACGTTATCGTACTCTACAGCCACGCTAGTGCGGACTAAGTGTTGGACTGACCGTCACGACTACAAACATGAGAGCATCCAATCTGTGTCATTCACAGACTTAGAGACGTTTGTGTTGTGAATGTTTACCTTGATTGACAGGTGCCTCAGCCAATCACAGGTGGATGTCACCTGTGATTGGCATCATCATTATGTCACAGAAAGACGGATCAGACAACTAATGAAAAACCTGCTGATCAAAATGAAACCTGAAGGAGGAAATAACCCTGATGATGTCATAGTGATGTCATCAGGCTCATCTTAACAGAAAGCCAGAAAAAAGAAAATAATTGCCCAATTTTTAACGAGCTGCAACAATTAATCAATCAATAGAAAATGAATCAGCAACATCTTTGATGATCGATGGACTTTTTATAAATGACTTAATTGATCGGTTTCTTCAGTGTCTCAGATTTGATGTTTTGTATCAATAAACTGGATCTCTTCAGAGACGTCACCTTGGACTCGGAGAAACATTTATTAGATGAATAAAAAACGAAAACATATAATTCAGTAATGAAAGGCAGCGTTAAATAAAATGTTCTCTCCAGCTGCTCACACTTGATACGAAGACCAGATTCCTTCCTAAATATCAAATATTCGGAACAGAGTTTGGTGAGGAGGAGCAACGACTAACTTACATCTTTGTGGAAATTCATTAAAAGAAAATAAAAATACTGTCGGACGCAGGAGCACATCAGCTCTGACCATACAGACTGTGACCACAGAGTGGAGCCCTGCTCCCGCTGGAGATCCCAGGGCATGATGGGGGAGTGCCAGCCCCTCCCTCCTCCTCCACCTGTGTGCAGGTGAGGCAGGTGTATAAAGGAGTCTTTCTCTGGATGGAAACAGACTCCAGCAGCCGCTCACACTGAGATCTTTGTCACAAACTGTTGGACTTCCTGAAGAAAGATGGAGACGCTGCTCGCCCTCTGGATCGCTCTCACCGTCACCACCTCAGGTAAGAAAATACTCTCGTTACCTGCTGCTTTTTATACCTTCTGAAAGTTTGTTTCGCTGGGACATTAGAGAGACAGTATTCTCCCTCAGTTTATTCAGAGGAAAACACCTGAGGAGGGTTTTCAAAAGAGGAAGTCCAGTAAGGGTCTTATATGTTTAGGGCTCCGACCAATGATTCCTTTCAGTGTTTATTACTCTGCCAATTCATTTCAAGATTAACAGATAAACTCTTCAGTCTATAACATGTCAGAAAATACTGACGAATGTACATTAATATCTCCTGTAACCAAGGCGACGTCTTCAGATGTCTTGTTTTATCTGACCAACAGTTTCATGTCAGACAAATAAAAGCAGAACATGTGAGACACTGTAGTGGATGAGCCAGAGAATGGATTTAGTTTTCGCTTGAAAAATAACTTTAAATAATGAATCAGCTCTAACAGGCTGCAACAGAAACTCCTCATGCGGTCAGACATGTGGCCGCAGGGCCGAGGATCCGTTCACTTCACTTTCAAAAGTTTGGTGTGAAGACGTGAAGAGAGAAAAGCTTCATATTGAATAAAAAGGGCCTGATGAGACTTGAAACATCTGGTTTTATCAAAACTAAGTTTACTGAAAATGATGTGTAGTTTAATCCACCTGTTTACAGTCCTTATGCTAAGCTAAGCTAACCGGCTGCAGGCCGACATGAGAGCAGCATCAATCTGAACCCAGAACTGATCCTTTAAGGAACAAACGTTTAGAACTTTACTTCTAGAGCTGCAACTAAACATTTTCATCATCGAATAGGTGTTGCCCTGACGACCACCTCACCATCAGTTACCAGCAGTCAGGATGTTTCTACGCACGCTGTAACCATGACAACTGATCACAGTTCAACCACCAGGAGAGAAACTAGTCCCACTACTGACCACATAACAACACCAGGATCCGACACCAGTCTGCCCACTATCACCAGTACCAACACAATCACTGAAACCAGTCAGACGGTCAGTTCCACCAGTACAGAAATCAGTTCCACCTCTGACCACATGTCAGCCTCACCTGAACCCCACAGCTACACCACAACTGGTCCCGACGTCACCCAGTCCAGTCCCAGTCTCACCAGTAACACCACAGCAGAAACACATGGATCCCCTAACGCAACAACACCCCACGTTACCATGACAACCACCCCTCCAAACGGTACTGAACACCACACAACAAACGGTTCTTCTGTAACCACGACAACAAACACCACACACACCGCAACGGTTTCCCCTGGCAACTCTACATCCACCGCGACGCCGTCTAATGATACCATGGCAACAAGGACTACAACAGCAAGCAGCTCATCTGCTTCTGTGTCCCCAAATAAACCAATCACATCCAAGAGTACGACCCCGGCCCCGCCCCCGGCCAGTGGCGGTGTTCCTGGGTGGGGAATAGCTCTGCTGGTCCTGGCAGCTCTGGTTCTGCTGCTGCTGATCCTGCTGCTGATTGGACTGGTGAGTCTTCTTCTCTTCCTCTCTGACAGTGAGACATCTCATGTCTCTGTGTTCAGTACACAGCTGGAGGTTAGCTTAGCTTAGCATAAAGACTGGAAACAGGGGGAAACAGCTAGCCTGGCTCTGTCCAAAGTTCAGAAGTACAGCTACCAGCACCTCTGATGTCCTCTGGTGTCCGGCTCTGTCCCGGCTCTGTCCCGGTTCTGATGTCCACACCGTTTTGTCACGTTTTGTTTTACAGATTGATATTTTTGACAGCTCATTTAGATACAGACGCTTGGTGGTTTACAAGGTTTAATTAATGTACTAAACTAATTAAATAGCATTTCTCCCGTTTTCCACATGAATTATTTAATATTATCTAAAGACCTTTGCCAACAAATATGCAGATTTACATACTTTTAGGAGTTAATTTCAGGCCTCAAAAACAGTCTTGTGTGTAAATGTTGTATTCCTCTATCTAGATATGATCTAAGGTAACCAATGGGCTACATTCCCCCATGCTCATTGTGCCCTTAACATGCAAAGAGAGTCTTGTGATACAGCTAACAGTCAGTCTTTGTCCTCTGCAGCTGGTGTGGTGGTGTTGCTATAGGGGGCGCAACAAAGGCTTCAGTCCCTACGACCATCTAACCAACAGAGACGATGTCCCTCTGTACACCACACACAGCCGCTTCGGAGGGCCCAACGGGAAACCATACGTAAGTCCAACGTCTCGAAATACAAACACAATGCTAATGTCCTCACAAGGACATGTTGCAAAGCTAACGTCGTCACAAGGACAGTGGTCTGTCAGGAGCTGGTCCTGGTTAAGACACATAAACCCAGATGTCCTCACAAGGACAGTGGTCTGTCAGGAGCTGGTCCTGGTTAAGACACATAAACCCAGATGTCCTCACAAGGACAGTGGTCTGTCAGGAGCTGGTCCTGGTTAAGACACGTAAACCCAGATGCCCTCACAAGGACAATGGTCTGTCAGGAGCTGGTGCTCACAACCACAGTTTCACAGCTACACACACACACACACACACACTCAGTGTGTGTTGGTTGTGTCTTTGTGTGCTGTAATGTGACGCCTGTAGAAGCGTCTCTTGTGTCTCCTCGTGTCTCCTCCCTGCAGCAGAACAGAGTTCAGAGTTTACATTAATGCCATCACGCTGACCTCGTCTGTTGGAACAGAGGCAGCAGAATGAAGTCCAGCTCCACTCGTAGCAGGACCACGTTCAGGACCGAGGGGTCCTTTCTTATGATTAAAACATTAGAACAGCTTTAACAAGGACCGCAGAGGTGTGTGTTTGTGGCAGGGCTGCCTCAGATCATGTGTTAGATCTGAATGGGTGTGTCTTGGCCAGGCGAGGCCACTGTAATAGTTATTCAGTTGTTTGTATTTTAATGAGTCACAGTCAACATTTACACAGGAACATGGAGAAATAATGGGAATGTGATTGTCACCATGACAACAAGGAAACAAAAGCTGTCAGTAAGTGTTTATTGATGTCACTGGTAAAAATAGTAATTTATTTTAGCTTTTGTGATTAGCACACACTGTACAAGCTAACTCCTATTTACACGTAATCATTAACCACGTAACCCTTCTCCAACTGTTGCTAACCTCTTGGTTATTCTTAATGACATCTTAGTAACTACATTATCTTTTCCAGTGGTGATCTTATTAACTGTTAGTGCCACTTTATTAATTATATGTAACACATTAGTATTAGTTAGCAATATCTTTGTAATATTAGTGACTTTTAACTAGTATAAGTAGAACTAGTAAATATGTGACACAACATTAGTGACATTTTACTAACACGAGTAGCATCTTATTAAAACTAAACTAATATTGTAGAAACTGTCACCAAAACATAATATTCACTGTCTGCTTCACCTTGGGACCTATTAGTAATAAATGAACACCTGTTAGTAACATCTTAATTTCCTTTAACTGACTTTTCATCTGTGTTGTTTTTTGCTGCAGTGTCTCTGTCAGCAACGTTTTTCTAACTAACATCTTATTAAGTCTTAATATCATCTTATTAACTCTTATAATTACTGTGAGAAACTATTGACTATTAGTAGCACGTTAGCATCTTAGAGACAATAAGTAGTACATTAATACTGTTAATAACAGCTTAGTTTCTGTTTTTGATGACTGTGTTGATGTGTGTTGCTCGGCTCTTCATACTGTACAAACATCTTTGTAACATTAGCAACTCTTAGCTAACTATGTGCTACATTAGCTCCTGAAATTAACATTTCAGTGACGAAGACTGTAATAACTGTTACCATCGTCATCACGATATTGATAATGTCATAATTATTATTAATTATTATTATTAATAGACTCAGTTCAGACAGCAGGCTTTTGGATTATCAGTTGATGAAGTTTTTGTCTCTTTACATTAAACATGATGTTAATGTTGTGTGAAATCAGCTCCAGCACTCTGTCAATACTTACAGTTATTGACCAGCTACACTGCGATACACAGCTGAAGGACGAGTTTTGATAAACCCGTCAGAGTTTTCACCTTAAAGCAACAGAAATCTTCTCAGGATGTGTTTAGCCTAGCTTAGCACAAAGACTGGAATCAGCAGGAAACTGCTAGCCTAGCTCTTTCAGCACACGAGATTAGGCAACATGTGGAACTGTCGCTCTGCCCTCCACGCTCATCCTGGCATTCATCTTTTTCAGGAAGAACTGGATAAACCGATGAAGACCCGGACGGGGACGTACACAGTCAACCAGTAATGACGCTGCAAGACTCCGCTGGCAGAGGGAGGGCCAACAAAATCACTTGAAAGATTTTTACATCAAACACACACTTTTTTTTATTTGTGTTTTATTGTTTTTAAAATTATAATCCTGATTTCAATGAACCTTATTAGCTTTTATTTATTGTCTGTAAAGCACTGTGGAGCTCCATTTAAAGATAAATAGCTAATAACTACAATTACAAATATTAAGCATTTTCTTTTTTTTTTTTTAAAAAGCTGAAAATTATATAATTCTTACGATAAAATATATTATTTAAAATCATACTTATATTTTGTACATTTTAACTGATAAGTTGATGTTGTACAATATTCATTGCTATTTCATTCATTTCTTTTTTGGGGCATTTTGCCTTTAATCTCTAGTGACATACGGTGGGAGATAGAGGGGGCGTTAGGACCCCCGCCCCTAATTACTACATCATTAAATGTTTTATATATGGTCTTCTTTTTAATTGAAGATTTTATTGTCACTGCTTTTGTTTTGTATTACATCCTTCACATGCGAAGCTATATTCAACTAAAAGTACATGTATATGAAGGATGTCGTCATTATGTTTCATAAGTTACTGTTGTTATTCTTACTGTTTTTTATGCCACAAACATTCATCAGCTCAGCTCATCATGTTTTGCACTGTATTTGTTTTGTATTAAGTGCTTATTATAATACCGTTGTGACGTGGGGGGGGCTCTTCTGCTCAGATCGGCTGAATCTTCCGTCTTTATAGAAAGTCGAAGGTTCAAGAAACCTTTCCAGAAGCAGCGGCCCCGCCCACTTCCGCCTCTATTATTTCACTAATAAACTCATATTACAGTTTGTGTTGAGTATAGCTTAGCATTGGAATAATGAAACCAATTATTACATATTTGACATCATGTTTAATATAACAGTTATTGTTGTGACGATGATTTTTATTATATTATTTTGTGTTTGCCCCTGCTATAACTAATATTGATAATCATATTTCCATTTATTGGCTCTGCTCATAAATTTTTTACACCTGTAAAAGTTGTTCGATCAAAAAAGTACTTAATATTATACTACATGAACTCTTTATTATATCACCAATGTAATTTTATTTTTCTGTTTTCTTTCTTTTAAATTTATTGTGATATTGTCACTAATGTTACTCTACCGGATCTATTTTAGACTATATTATATAATAATTATATCAATTATTATTATGTATTGAATTCTAAAGGCTTAATAAGATACCTTATTCACTCTTATTATATTGTCATATTTCCGTCTGGCAGCCGCCTCCGTGTCCCAGTTTGTTGTGTTTTGTGTGTCTGAAGTCTGAAAGTGGATCCTCGTTGTTGCAGCTCTGATTCCTCTTTTTCAACCAAAGCCCAGGTTTGTTTCTTTCAACAAAACAGCTTCATCACAAAGAGCCTGACAAAGCCAGAGAGGGCGGGGCGTGGGGGGGGGGGGGGGGGGGCAAAGTCTCAGCTTCTGACTTTGAGCTTCATGTTCAATTCATTTTGTCAATAAAAGTTGTCTCATAACTTTCTGATTTTCTTCATTTCCCTCAAACCAATTTTCTTTTTTATCTTTTTTACATTCACGTCTTTGTCTTCCTGCAAAACCTGTGAATCACTGAACCATCAGCTGTCTGCTGATTTCAGAATCAATGTTCCATTAATGCAGTGACTCCCAGACTGAAGGGAAGTGAGATTTGACTCATCAAACACATCATTATCATTATTATTATTATTACGCTGAAACAGAGCCATCATTAATGTTATTAGCTCCACCTGACGATTCAAAATGTCTGCTATGAAAACGTTAGATCAGTTCTCCTGCGCAGCTCTGGGATCAGCTGGTCATGTTAGTTATAATGACTGACCAGGGGAAGAGGCGGGGCTTCATAATGACTGACTGCTCTGTGACTCAGGTGTGTGTTTGGTATCAAAGGGAACACCTATCAGTGTTTGACAGGCGGCAGGGCTCGGCTGTTCTGTCAACACTCTGCTGGCTTCTTTAGTCACCACTTTCACCTGACCAGAGACCAGAGACCAGAGACCTGAGACCTGAGACCAGAGACCAGAGACCAGAGACCAGAGACCACAGACCAGAGACCTGAGACCAGAGACCTGACACCAGAGACCAGAGACCAGAGACCAGAGACCACAGACCAGAGACCAGAGACCAGAGACCAGAGACCTGACACCAGAGACCAGAGACCAGAGACCACAGACCACAGACCAGAGACCAGAGACCAGAGACCTGAGACCAGAGACCAGAGACCTGAGACCAGAGACCACAGACCAGAGACCAGAGACCTGAGACCAGAGACCTGACACCAGAGACCACAGACCAGAGACCAGAGACCTGAGACCAGAGACCAGAGACCTGAGACCAGAGACCAGAGACCTGACACCAGAGACCAGAGACCAGAGACCAGAGACCTGACACCAGAGACCACAGACCACAGACCAGAGACCTGACACCAGAGACCACAGACCAGAGACCTGAGACCAGAGACCAGAGACCTGAGACCAGAGACCTGACACCAGAGACCACAGACCAGAGACCAGAGATCAGAGACCAGAGACCACAGACCTGACACCAGAGACCACAGACCACAGACCAGAGACCTGACACCAGAGACCACAGACCACAGACCAGAGACCAGAGACCTGAGACCAGAGACCTGACACCCGAGACCACAGACCACAGACCTGAGACCACAGACCAGAGACCAGAGACCTGAGACCAGAGACCAGAGACCTGAGACCACAGACCTGAGACCTGAGACCACAGACCACAGACCCCTGAGACCTGAGACCTGAGACCTGAGACCACAGACCACAGACCAGAGACCCCTGAGACCTGAGACCAGAGACCTTGTAACAATTACTTCCTAGGCTGCTCGCCTAGATGAAGGCCAGCGTCATCATTCATCATCTACTCTCTAGTAGATGATGAATGATGACGCTGGCCTTCATCCTCTTGTCCTGCAAACAGCAACAGAGCAAATACTCAGTTTCTAATGTTTCATTACTGTGAGTCACAGTGATTCACCTGAACGCCCCTTGAACTCACTGCTGCACAGAAACCAGGGACAATGGAAACTAGTGAAAGTGAACATTCAGATGACATCAAACAGGAATGAAGTCCTGAATACTGAGGGGGACTTGTGTCGTCCTTAATATTACTTCACCTAACGATTACATGTGAGCAGTTCAAGAGAACCAGACTGAACCGCCTCAACATTCATCACCTGTCTGCGGAGTTGAGGTGCTTCTGGTCTGTACTGCCACCTGCTGGCCTGAAGGCTCAGGTGTTGCAGTTCCAGGTCAGCCATGAGAACAGGTGAAGCTCCACAGCAGCTGGCAGACATGCTGAGGACAAAAGCAGAGTCTCAGAAACCAGCAGAGGGACTTCTGTTCTTACAGGACCGTGTGGAGTTAAAGGTTAACTCGAGCTGTTTAACAGCAGATGTCGCTCCTCAGGCTGGGAGAAGTTCAAGGTAGTGCAGAGAACTCACTATTATCTTCATTAGAGATTAAACTGCTGATTATCAATAATAATCAATTACCTATTTGGTTTGTAAAACTGATGGTTTGAACGCTGACTCTGGAAACACAGTTTGCAGCTCTGACGAACCTCAAATATCTCAACTGATTTATTCATCAAAGGTTCTTCAGAGCCCAATGTGTTCCACAGTTCATAACATGTACATTGAATGAATCACCAACTGCATTATTATCACCATTCTTTATTTATTTATTACAAGAAAGGCAGTAAAAAGTACAATATTTCCTTCTGAGATGTAGTGGGGTACAAGTATAAAGTAGCACAAACTGGAAATACTCAAGTAAGGCACAAGTATGCCAAAATAGTACTTAAGTAGAGTACTTGAGTCAGCTAAAAGTACTACACTTTCACCCTCACCTGCTTCTCTCCGGTGAAGTAGACGTGATCGCGTCTGAGTGCAATACCACCTCTGACCACACAGCCTGACGTTAACAACCCAGAGGGGCGCTGTTTCACCAACTTAAAGAAACAATGAAAACTGGAGAAAAGATGGATGTAAAAAAGTGTTTGATATGGAACAACGAAAAATATATTTAACTTTTAATTACTGTGAGACTGATATACTGTATGGCCAGAAGTATGTGGACATTTGACCCTTTTCCCCCATGAAACAATTAAACATCACTTGAACATGAGAAGTACATTCATAAAGTTCAAACACTCAAAGTCTGAAGAGGTTCTTTTTTTGCATTAAAAAAAAAACTTTTTTGAACAAAATAGTTTCACCTCAAGGACCATTTAATAGCTGTTTTGATGTTTTCAATCATATGACATGATCTTCATCAGCAGATGGCGTTTGCTCAGTTGTCATCGTAGACAGTGTAGATCTCGACGGGGACATTTAACTCAACTGTCTGTTATGTAACAAAAGAAATATATTATATTTTTATTTAAATGACACTAATTGATTAAGTTGCATAATAAATGTTTTCTGTTTCAGGTGTGTTTTATTGAAAAGTAAGGATGAGATTTACAGTATATAAAAATAAAAGTGATATTTACAGAGAGCGTCATTTCTCTGATCCAGAACTGTCCTTCCTGATGCCTGCAGAGTGTCAGAGGTCAGAGGTCAGAGGTCGGGGGTCTCCAGGCTCCTCAGCCACAGCTCCAGGGCGAACTTGGTCCCGGTGCTGACGCGCTCCACGTCCGGGCCGCTGACCGGCGCCCGGCTGACGAACACCGTCAGAGGCAGAGTGGAGTCCCTCAGAGCTCCGTCCGAGGAAACCTGCGACACACTGGAAACACAGCAGGAGGTCAAAGGTCAGCGAGGTCAGGAGGAAGTTAGTGTTTATATTGTTCTAAATATTTTGTTTTTGCTTTCATAACAATAAAAAGGTCACATATAGTCGAGAGAACATCACAGTTACAACAGAGCACACAGGAGGACATCTCTAACACCGAGACGTCAGTACTATTTTAACTCCATGTTCCTCTTTAAAGATTTCATTTCTAAAACTCCACAAATAATGTCTGACAACATCAACAATCGGTAAAAAAGTGAAAGGAAACCTGAGGGCTGAACTTTCTTGTGGTGGCAGGAGACGTTTTATGAATCACATCACTGTCACTTTTTAATTTTTGTTGATATTTTTACTTCTATTCTTATTTTAGTTTCATATTTATTTTCTACTTTATGTATCTGGATTTATTACGGTCCTCGTGCTGCTACAACAGCTTCCTTTCCCCTCTGGAGATCAATAAAGGTTTAACTTAATACCTGACGCTGCTCGGCAGGTCGTCCAGCGGAACCTCTCCGTCCTCTCCGTCCACGGAGGACACGACGGCTCTGACCAGCCGGCTGTCGGCCCACAGACAGGCACTGACCTCAGCCGGAGACGGGCTCAGAGAGGCCTGCAGGGAGGAGACAACCAGAGAGGAAAACCACTGAAGACACAACATGGAGCGCCATGAAGATGAAGATCATAGTTCGAGTCACCACGTCACCTGTAGCTGCAGATGAGAGAGGGGGGAGTGCAGGAGCATGTAGATGACTATGTGATGTCTCTGAGGAAGTCCTCTGGACAGCATGGGAGGATACACTGACTGACAGACAGAAAGCAGAAAGACAGGAGACAGAGAGGGAGACAGACAGGAGACAGAGAGGGAGACAGACAGGAGACAGAGAGGGAGACAGAGGGGAGACAGAGAGGAGACAGAGAGGGAGACAGACAGGGAGACAGACAGGGAGACAGAGGGGAGACAGACAGGAGACAGAGAGGGAGACAGACAGGAAACAGAGAGGGAGACAGACAGGAGACAGAGAGGGAGACAGAGGGGAGACAGAGAGGAGACAGAGAGGGAGACAGACAGGGAGACAGACAGGGAGACAGAGGGGAGACAGACAGGAGACAGAGAGGGAGACAGACAGGAAACAGAGAGGGAGACAGACAGGAGACAGAGAGGGAGACAGAGGGGAGACAGAGAGGAGACAGAGAGGGAGACAGACAGGGAGACAGACAGTGAGACGGAGAGTCAAATATACCTTTAATCATTCACCATTAATGCATTCATTAAAGCTGCAGTAGAACACTCTTCTTCTCTTGTTCTGTGTCTTCTCCAGATGTTTCAGTTTCATGTCATTACAGAGACAGGTCCAGGACGTGTTTAGCCTAGCTTAGCACAAAGACTGGAAGCAGGTGGAAACTGTTAGCCTAGCTCTATCAAAGAGAGAAGAAAAGCTACTTCAGGGCTGTCTGATTTATGTAGAACAGCTCTAGTGAAACATTATTCACTATTAATTATTTTCACTTTCTGGTCTACTTCAGGACAGAGTCTGTCTCACCTCCCACAGTCCCAGTATTTTTGGAGAAACTGCCTCTGGTTCCAGTTTCAGTCCAGTTTCCTCCTTTAACTCCCTGAGGCCTGCATCCAGCAGCTACACACACACACACACACACACACAATAAAAAGGGTTATGACAGGTTTTATTCAGTCAAGAAGAAGAAACACTGAAGAAGTCACAGAAAGCAGAACATCATTTACCGTCTCATCTGGCTCAAGATGGCCGCCTAGAAAGAAACAAAGTCATGAAACATGAACCTTAAAAACACAAAAACACAGGTACAGAGGTTGTGTGTGTGTGTGTGTGTGTGTGTGTGTGTGTGTGTGTGTGTGTGTGTGTGTGTGTGTGTGTGTGTGTGTGTTAAAGGGCCACCACAGTCATGCAGTATCGCACTTTCCCATAATGCAACTGCCCCCTAACAGACGTCATGTGTGCCAGACCTGGAGGAACCCAGACGTTGGGAAATATGCGAAGCTCTTTTGCCCGTCGTGTAAGCAACACCCTCTGATTGGCTGTCTGCAGGATGATGGCCACGCCCACATCTATTCCACGCTGTTGAACGTCCAATGGGATCTCAGCTGCCTCTGTGACTGACAGGTGTTTGATGGGACAGAAGGCGGGCCTCTAGGAGGGAGAAAGAGATGGAGGAGTAAATATTGAAGTCTGGAGATGATTCAACACGTTCAGACTCAGAGCAGCAGCTTCTACTAACTGTTGTGTGTGTGTCACAGCCTGATGTACTGATTATTATTATTATTATTATTATTATTATTATTATTATTATTCTTAAAACCCATCAGTGAGCCTCACTGCTGTTTCCTTCATCACCATGAACACACACACTGTAGTTTATCTGGACTCAGTCCCACACACACCAGAGCTCCACATGTGGATTCATCCACCGCTGAAAATAGTCCCCCACAGATGCACTATTTCCTGCTGTTAGTTTGATAAAACTCCAGCGAGCAGCTGTTGGAGGGAATGACTGAGCCTTTTAAACATGAAACTATATATTTGTGAGGAGTTTTTTTAAATCAAGAGTTTGTACAGTGCAAACACACAGAAACAAAAGCTTGATGCTGCAACTCAAAGAGAATAAAGAGTGAATATACAACGACACTATGACACCATACAGCAACGAGAAGTAATACACACAGCATGTACACATTTAACATATAAATAAGACGAGTTTGCACTGTTAAGAGAATATACACAAAGAAAAAGAAAAAAGAGGGAGAAAAAACAGACACTAACAGTTGCTAAAATAATCCCCCTCATTCACACGAGTATTCATCCGCCACATACTGCAGATCAGCTGTACTTTGTGACAGTAAATCATTTTACAGAGTCTGGAATATATCTAAGAAAGGTCCCCAGGCTTCATGAAACGTCCTGTTTGAGTATTTAAGTGAATATCTGATTTTCAAGTTTTAAGCAGGACATTATGTCTGTTAACCGCTGCATATGAGTGGGCGGGGCAGCGTCCCTCCACCTGAGCAGAGGATGAGGATCGCAGCTTTTCCTCTGTAAGATAGATCTCCTTCCCGATGATCCCAAAGAGGGCAGCCAGAGGGTTTGGCTTCAGTTTGATGCTGAACACCTGAGATAGAGTTTGGAACACCTCCTCCCAATACTTGCTAAGGCGAGGGCAAGACCAGCACAAAGGAATAAGAGAAGCTACAGCATGTTGGCATTTATCACAGGAGGGACTGACTTCAGGATACATTTGAGATAGTTTGACTTTAGAGACATGAGCCCCGTGTACCACTTTAAACTGTATGAAGCAGTTGAATTAACCAGTTTAAGTATGGAAGTCCATGTATCCACTGAAAGAGAGAGGCCCAAATCCTCCTCCCATGCTGCCCTCAGCCTGTCTGTGGAGACATGCCTCAGGCTTGACACCTTGTCATAGAGGACAGAAAGAAGCTTTTTCTGAGATGGATTTAAAGAGAGGACAGTGTCAACCATGGTTGCTTCAGTAGATGTAGAAAAGCTGGGTGACTCAGAGAGCATATAATGCCTTACCTGTAGGTATCTGAAGGAATTAGACGAAGGAAGATCAATTGCTCAAATGATGCCAAAGTCTTATCTATGAGAAGATCCTTAAAACGAGCGATTCCCTTCCTGCCCCCCTCTTGAAAGACAGAGTCCCCGACAGACGGCCCCAACAAGTGATTAGATGTGATGGGGCTCAGAAGAGAAAAGTCCGACAAGCCAAAGCAGACAGGGGGACTGGGGTGGCCGTGGAAGTGAGACCAAAATGTAAAGCAGCGCAAATTTGCTGTCCAGTAGTAAAAGCAGAAACTGGGGAGGGCCGTGCCACCATTAGCCTTGTGTTTTTGGAGGAGAGTCCTGTTGAGACGAGGACGCGAGGAGTTTTTAAAGATTGACGTCTTCAGCAGGAACCAATGGGCTGAGAGCTGAGCGCCACAGACAGGAAGTGAGACAGGACTGAGAGACGGACTGACAGGTTGCTGGTCTGAGTCTAAACATGAGATTTAATGACAATAAGAACAATATAAACGTCGTGTGTCTGACCTTCAGAGGGATCCCTCGTCCTTCGTCTCCTCTGTAGAGGATGAACTGGTTTTTCTCCAGAGAGCAGTTCACCTCCACCTCATCATCTCCACAGCCACTGAAGTGACCCGTTATACTCTGACAACAGAAGAAGAAGAAGACGTGACGCGAGAGTCCAGGGATGACTTGTTGAAAGCCAGTAATTAAATCCTTGAAGGTCACTGACCTGAACAAACTGGGCTCGTTGTGGAGCTGCTCGTTCCTTACAGACGTGAACCAGGATCCTCCTCACTTTATCCATGACGCCTCCTCCCCTCACAGCTGGAGGACGAGACCACCCAGCAGGACTGTTGTGGTCTGAGCGGCTCACTGAACAGCTGTTGGTCTATGTTGAGTAAGTGGGTGAGTTTAACATCTGCTACTGTTCACAGGAGCACTTAGCATGTTGCTAACAACTGGCCTCACGTCAGCTAGCTAAGTCAGCAGACTGTCCCCAGCTGGTCTGGACGAGCTTCAGACGCCGTTAGATGACGTCATTCACACTTACTTTATATGAAATGAATATCAGAGCAGGACGAGCAGAGACCGGCTGACGTCCTCCGGGTCGTTTGAGACGGATTCTACTTCCGGTTACGAATTTCAAAATAAAAGCCAGTGTCCTCTTAAAATGACGCAGCCCACGTGACATACAGCAATACAACATATAAGTAACAGCTGGACAACAGGTGTTTCTATTATTTTGTCCACCCCATTTATATCAATGAGGGTGGACTAAATAACAGAAACATTTAGTTTCAGCTCTCCATATTGATGACGTCATGTTATTCTAGATTAGATTTAATAATCCGACCGCGAGACGAGGTACACATGAATATGAACACACACACAAAGAATCCATATAAACAGATGTTTAACAGTTTAATCTCCGTCAATAAACGTATTGATCCGCTCAGCTGCAGTGAATCCTGTGGTCCAGACTGGTCTGAGATCAGGGTGCAGCTCAGTGTCCTGCTCAGTGTCCTGCTCCTCCTCCTTCAGCATCTTCTCCTGAGAAAAGCAGCAGCGGTCTGATGGATCCTGACGAGGAGCCGCTGATGGAAGCAGCTGTCAGAGGAACAGGAAGCTCATGATACTCACCAACAGGACAACTGTTCATCCAGCGGCTCAGGTCAGATGTTCCACAGTCCAGACAAAGTGAACTGTGAATGTGACAGCTGATAGAATAAGAAGCAGGAGTTCTTCGCTCCTACGATTTAAAGATGATCATTGCTGTTGATTCATTTTCTGTAGTAACTAATCCATTTATCACTTCAATGAACTTTGATGTTTCTTCAGTAAGAACAATGTGGAAAAAATCTTCATTTTATTGAATAACTGCTGTGTACAAACAGACAGAAAAGCTTTCAGAAACAAATAAAAACACAGAAGTTCATTTACATCTTTTCATCTGGTAACAATTGAACTGTCAACACACGTGTTTGAATTCCGTTTGTCGGGACTGTCGTTTAGTTATCGAGTAAAGTGCACCCCGTCGGAGAGTTGTGGTACCTTTCAGATGAAAACAGAAGTGTTTAAATCAGCCAGCAAAAGTAGAACTAAGTGGGACAACTAAATGAATTAGTTTTGTAGATATATTGGTTGTAATTTGTTTAGCACACAACAGTATCTGTGACTTAGCTAGCTTTATTGTAGCTTCATAAGAAGGGTTTGTTTTTTACCTGATTTAACTAAAAATACATGCATGATAGATAACTACATGCACAATCAACATGAAGGTAATTTTTAGCTCTCCAAATTCACACACCTATTGAACTGTTATTGTAAACATGCTCTTTTATGATACTGCCACAAAGTCACCAGACTCCCTTCAAAAATGTGTCGATTTAATTTTGCCTCACTTGGAACAAACACTAGATAACCTGTAAAATGCTTTAAACTGGTCAGTCTTTACTTTTAGTGTCTTCTGATGAATTCAGCATTAAAATAAAATTAGTGGCAGTTATTTGCACAAAATGTCCATCTCTGATTCCCTCTCTATTGATGGCTGACTGTGCTTCACAGTTACAATTCTGAAATAAACACAACAATAGTGTCTGTATCATCTGCTCCATTTTTAAACACAATCACAAGTTTGGCAGATTAACTCCTAAATTACCCAGAATGCAGCGCAACATGATGACTATTGTGACCGCTGTCAAAGTCAACTGATGAAGAGCAGAGAAAGAGAGAAACTGATTACAGATTATAGTGACAAGCAGAGTCAGAGTATGACAGTACTCTGCTATAGTATTACTATAGTATTACTGTAGTATTACTAGTGGTTTCGTCCTCCCCTCTCACGGTGAGTTTGGAGGCGATGTGCAGGTTTGTTAGCCGTCGCTGTCCAACAGGGCGACGTCGCTGCCGAGCTCCGACGCTGCACCGGACAGCAGAGCGCTGCCATTATGGACATCCACCTGGAGGTCAAAGGTCAAACCAAAAACTCACCATCATCAGCTGTTAAACTGTTTTGTCTTCCTCTGTCACTTCCATGAAGTACTTGGACTTGTTATTTTGTGTTTTGACCATTCGGATTAACTCTATTATAGAAGTCATTGTTTTCCAGGATAAACTCAAACACAGCTAAACAATAAACAAGGTCAGAATATGGAGACAACGTTTGGTTCTACACTGTTTCCCAAAATCACTGCAACAATTCAGTCACTCAGAAGGAGGTAAGTACTCCATTACTCACAGACTAAACTCTGGCTTTACTGGAGTTAACCACCTGCTCAAACTGAATAAAATCCTGCTCATAAAAAAACAACTGGAAATGTCTCACCATGATCGGCACGTGGCGGCCGCGGCGTCTGATGGCTTTGCCGGAGAAAACACAGACAGTGACGGCGACACAAACCTGCAGGACGAGCAGAACCAGGAGGAGGCCGAGGAGTCCGTACACAGACACCTGAAACAGCGGGTCAGACTTCAGATAGTCAGAGAAACAATAAAAGCGTATTTTTATGTGTGATTGTGTCTTGTCGGCGCTCTCTTTGGTCCTCCAGCTCTAATATTCCAATATTAGGCTAATCCTGCCACACAGATATAGATTCAATATAATATTAGAATTATTTCAGGTCCTGAAGGATCAAATCCAACACAAACATGGTCATCCACAGCAGAGTCCTGTGGACCTGAACAGTCTGGACCCGAGGTCCGGATCAGTCCGAGTGATGAACTTACATTCAGCATCCACATCTTATTGATGCACGTAGTCTTCTGTTCGTCAGTGCTCATGAAGCCCCCGAGGGTGTGGCTACCACAGAACCGTTCAGAGGGGGGGCCAGCAGCCAGCAGCCAGCAGAGATAAGCCACACCCGCCAGGCCGAACACAACGCTGATCAGGTGCCACACCAGAGACGCCCAGACCTGCACCCGCAGCAAACACACAGACTGAGGTTCAGCTCATTTGTCCGTCTCAAACATTTCTTGTCCTGCAGTCGAGTCATTTGTCTCTTTGTGTGAAGACAACAAAACCACAGCTGACAGATTCTGTTTCGTCACCTCCGTAAGACCAAGAGTGAAAACTCACCAGTCTGACTGAAGTCCGTCTCGCCGCCGCCACCGCCAGAGAGCCGGAGACCACGAACTGCAGAGACACATGTTGATTATTGATCTGACTTCTCAGACTGCTGACAGTTAGTAATCAGTCATCTGTTACTCGTCCTGAGTAAAGTTTACGCACAGTGACGGCGAGGCAGAGCGGAGCGTGGCCGATCAGGGTCGGGGAGTAGACGGCGGTCAGACTGAACAGAATACACAGCAGGCCGATGAAGATCTGAACAACCTGAAAACACACAGTCCTCTATTACCACACCAAGTACTCAGATCCTTTACTTAAGTAAAAGTAAAAAATACTTCACTACAAGTAAAAGTCCTGCGTTCTGAAACTCTATAACAAGTTCTGATATTAAAAACTATTGATAAGTTCAAAAACAGCCTGACACTGTGGCCCCCCCATCTCCTCCCTGTTGCCATGGAGTCAGTGAGTTAGCTGTTAGCTACAACTTGAGCCCCATTACTTTTAATCTGTATTTATTTCCTTTTAGTCACATGGTCTCCATCACAGCAGCTGAATCAGCTGTTAGCAGCTCCTGTCTGCAGCGTCCTCATGGACGGACAGACAACCATCACTGATCACTGAGACACTGAAGGAAAGTGAAAAGCAGGAGGATTCTCAGGCAGGTTCTGCAGCGTCTCTTTCCTCTGGTGTCTAAGTGGATTTCTGGAGGTTTATTCTGGATGGACATAATAATAAAGATATCCTCTAAATGTGTAAAGATAATAATAAATATGTGTATCCTGTATGTGTGTTCAGATTATGACTCAGACAACTAACCTACAATAACTAACTTCCTACATGCACCTGTCCCTGATCTGTTTCCGTCTCACCCCGAGGCCCAGTGGCTCCCCCCGCAGGAAGGCGGCCGCCATGTCGTCCATCTTGGCGGGGTGTGTGGGCGGGGCCTTTGTGGCTGGAGGCGGAGCCTGTGGGGAGGTGGCAGCCGTCTGGAGCTGGATGTGGTTGTCATCCTGAGGGATGACCTGAGTGACGACCACCAGTCCACCGACGGTGGTGATGGACGTGGACGTCATGATAGAGGTCAGAGGTCACCGGAGCTCAGAGGGAACTCTGGGAAAAAACAATCATCAGAACAGACAATAAGACAAACATCTGCGTCAACAACATCAGTCCCAGGGTGCATTGCTGTAAACTGGTAAAGGTGGAGCTCATTGACTTTATATACTGCTCTACTTATTAACCCAACAGTGTTTCTCTCATGTTCACAAGAGGAAACTTCTCTTCTCTTGAGGTGGAAACAGGCATCAATGACTTGGGAATAAAAACTCTCATTTCTATCCTTGGTATTGCAACGTGAAACAAGTGTGGATTGCAGAGGAACCGGGTGTTGGTTTTCAGATCAAATCATTTGCTGAGGTTACTAGATAAACCAGATTATAATACAAGCACCGAAATTACCAGAAGAGTCTCTGGAGTCTTGGGAGCTCTTAAAATGTTGCCCAGCAGGTTTCATTATCTCTTCATACGCTAAGTAATCTTAAATTCACTGAATTGTAAATGGAGTTCTACATTGCATGACCAGGAAGTGCTAATTATGAATGATTGTTCATTTCACTTGTTACGTGTTGGCTCTTTAATATCACACAGTTATTAAAGAAGACTTCACGCTCCCATGTATTTTCTACATATTACAAACCGACCGCTGCGAGCTGAACTAACGACTGTGGCGCAGTAACGTCAACGTTAGCTGAAGTATTCTGGCCGAAGGACCGTGAAGGCTGTTCAAAGGACAAGTCTTCTCCTAAATGTCTTCACGTGTTTGAAGACATTAGAGAAGCTTACCTGCAGTTTAATTCGCAGTTTTCAGGCGGAGATGCGGAAGCTTTCTAACTTGAACTTGATTGAACTGTTCTGTTTATTATGCTGCCTTCAGGTGCTCATCATAAACTCGTAAATCTGAAAACAAGCCAAAGAAGTTTCCTTCGAGTGGAAATAAAAACAAAAAATTGACTTTACAGCAAAAACAATATATTAATGCCTTTGTTTTATTTGTATAATACAACAGAAATGATTTGATTGACCGTGTGTCATTTGAGCAAAAAATAAAAACACACACAACATATTTAACAATATCATTGGTCCACACAGAAAAGAGACGTTCATGTATATAACACATGAAGTTGCCATCAGCCGTTGATGTGCTCTTTTTCATCATTAAAACTCATCATTACAGTGTTTGCAATTATAAAGCCAATTATAAAGTAAGGAAATCTTACAAATCTCACAGCCGTGAGAAGTTTTCTGTGGGTGTCCATTAAAACACTACACCCAAAACATCACGCAGATCTAGTCTGCATACTG
This sequence comes from Enoplosus armatus, assembly GCF_043641665.1. Lineage (NCBI taxonomy): Eukaryota > Metazoa > Chordata > Actinopteri > Centrarchiformes > Enoplosidae > Enoplosus > Enoplosus armatus. Next base: position 698,150 of record NC_092188.1, on the reverse strand, counting down.
ACATCTCTGAGTATATTTCATTTAGTCATTTTGACTCGAACCAGCTCCCGTTACATCCAGATTGTGATGATTCCGATAACACCTGAAGGCAGCATGCACACCTCCACGGCATCATTTCCAAGAATCCAACTTCACTTTATTGATTAAAGAGACTCTGCTGCTCTGCAGCTCTGCGGGTCAGATTCTAAACTTTACATGATTACTGATATTTACATGAACTGCTCCTGTAGATTTGAATCTTGTGGAAATCATAATATAAATACTGTTGATTACTTCTAGCTGACATTTAGAAAATATTTTGTAATTCAAGAGAAATGGGGAACTATGTTTAAAAGCAATGATGTTGGAGTTGAAGGAATATTCCACTGACAATCTATTTTTTGATTGAGGGAAAACAAACGGTTTCTTCTTGAATCTGCTTTTATGCTTTACGTTCTTTTTTAAATATATTTCAGAGCAGCAGCTGAATGGACTGAATGTTGGACAGTTTGGTTCCAGATGTTTTTATGTTAAACATCTCGATACATTCAGCACTTTTTACAGTGTTTGTGTTTTCCAGAAGTTCTAATCATGAATTTTACAAGAACATGTCAAATCATATGAATAAAGCCATATATATATATATAAAAGTCATGTAATGACATAAATAAAACAGGAGAAATATTGATTGAACTAAATCTTAACTATTAACTTTCATGACAAGATGCTACTTGAATCTGCTGTCAAATAAAAAGCCACACTGATTCTGTGCTCATGTACGTTGCTTTTTATTACAGCCTCAGCAGACCACCTGAGGACCATTAAAGGAGAAGCTGCAGTTTTTATATCTGTGATCAAAGTAAAAACTGATCGATAATCTATAACAGAAAAACAGTTTGAATCCCTGCAGATATTTTAAAAACAAACAAAACAAAACGAAATACACTGCGAGTAAACTGATCTGTACATTACCAGGATTTAACAGATGATATCATCATCATCATCAATAAAACACACACTGGAAACAAACATTTAGGGCAGGGACAATTACAAACTGATGAAGAATCAATATATGATGACAGCATTACCAGAGCAACTATAAATATCATCATCCTGTTTACATACATTCATCCACTCACAGTGAAGAGAAACTGTTCATACAAACATATGAAGAACAGACAGGATTCAATATCCATAAAGTCTCATCCCTGATTTGAAACATGATATAAAGACAGATCATTTTATCAAAATTATTCACAAAACAAAGCTGAGTCATTCAACCTGCATTTAAACACCACTGTTACACATTCCTGTCTAATAAAAGCATTTCCAATGTCTATATATTAATTTCATCCAATTTAAACCAATCACTGATCAGTATTAGGTGGATCAGTTCTCATTAAATCAATGAATCAACTGAAGCTTCACTGAAAATATGTGAAAATTAATTTCAGGATCAGAGTTTGTGATGATGACCCACCTCATGTCACTGCTTTCAGATAAAAACCCTCAACCCCCCAGAATCCTCAAAGACTCTTCTAACCATCAACTCAAGCTGGGACTCTAAATCCAAACAAAGATGGCAGCCGGACGGTTCCCTGGAGGGGAAACAGGGTCCCACCTGAGGCTACCTCTGGACTGAAACTATCCATCTGAAACACCTGACTTCAGGTAAGACCTTTAGCAAGAGGGTCATGTGACGAACATTTGAGATGAGGCTTCTTTCACTAAAACATTGTTACTCCAGCACCTTCACCTCAGGGTCCTCGGGGGGGCTGTTCAGAGAGGGAACGCTCTCCATACATTGGTTTGTTTTGCTGCCGTCCTCTGGACTGACCAGGTTCCCTCTGAGGCCAGTTTTCCTTTGGCGCCACATGTGGAGCCCTCCGAGTATCAGGACGCAGACGCAGGTCGCCAGCAGGAGGGAAACCACAACCAGCTCCCTGTGGTAACTCTTCTCTTTTGTCATCTGAGTGTCATCAAGTGGCTCCTTCCTGGACTGGGCGTCTTTTCTGGAGGTCGGGGTGAAGTCCACGTCATTGTCTTGAAGGTTGTTTTTCAATCCAGAATCTTCTTTATTTTTATAGTCGGCCTCGTTTTTTAAATTGGTCGTGAATTCTTCACTTTCGTCCTTCATGTCGTTGTCCTCTGGGTCTGAAGGTGGTACCCTATGAGTCACTGGTTCCTCAGTTGCAATGTCCTCGTAGGACTCATCTTTGTTGCTGGGCACATTTAGAATGGGGCTCATGGAATGAGGAGTAATCTGTCGGACGTCATAGCTTTCAACTACTTCCTTGTACCCGCCCTCCTCTGACTCGCAGCGGTAGGACCCGAAGGTGTCGGCGGTGGCGAAGAAGCTCAAACCGCCGTCAGCTGACTGGATAAAGAGTTTCTCTGGCAGGTTTTTGAATCGAGGGGAGGTCCAGGTCAGAGTGGCCAGGTTGGAAGGTTTCTGGCACTGAAGCCTCACTGCTTCGTTCAAATGAACGCTGACTTCTGCGAGACAGAACATTTTATAATAAATACAAGAGAGGGGGAGATGGTGCGGATAAGCCCCGCTGTTTTTAGTCATGCTATCAGTCTGTTGGTCACTTCACTTTGGTCCAGACTGAAATATCTCAACAACTAGACAGACATTCATGTTTCCCTGTGGATGAATCCTACTGACTTTTCCTCGACTGCCTCCTCGAGGTAAAAGAAAATAAGAAGACTTGAAAGGTCAAATCTCGGAAATCTTAGAGACACAAGATGAAGTACTGTCTTCAGCCAGTAAGAGATTTCTAAATGACTCGAAAATGATGCTTCATATCTGTCAGTAGATGTCTTTTACTGATGAAGATGTTACCTGTGTCCAGGCTGGCCTTGCTTTGACTCTGACATTCCTGTTCCACATTGCCGTCCTCCAGGTCTTGAGCCCTGAGGAGTAAACCGACATCCTGTCAGTCAGGTAATCAGTCAATAGTCAGGTGCTATTTATTCATTACAAAGACTCACTCGAGATACATTTGAGACTCTTTATAACTCTATATGTGGAATGCAACTCATCTCTCTGCTGCATCTAAACACATTTTAAACAGATCTGGAAGTAGATAAGAATGGGTGAATATGCATATTAGGCCACAAACAAAGTGCAAGAGAGAAGCAAAACCTTTTCTACTTGGTATGAGTCAGTTTCTTTCATTACTTACTCAGCTCCTGTAATTTACTTTAAGTACTTGATGCACACAAAATGTAAGTAAACCCTAGTGCTAGTGTTAAGGGCTCTGCATGGAAGCGAAGAAAGCAGCCACCTTAAATCAAAGCTTATTTTTTAATTGAATATGGAAAGAACGGTTATGTAAAGGCCACATTCACCACAGAGTCTGATATTCTAGAGATCTGATGAGAGTATTTCCATGTAAAGTGCAGGTTACCTCAAGAGTCCTCAACAGTAGTTGAATTTCTTCTTTGAAGAAAAATAATTCTTTAAATCTGAGGCTTAATAACCTGTGAGGATCTATAAATGTGGACTTTCACCTACATGTTCTCATGACTGCCATCCAGACTGGTGCAGAACTGGCTGGACCGGCTCCATCCACACAGAGGATCTCTGGCCAGAACGCACTGGCTGCAGGTTCTGTAGGTCGAGCAATTGGCCACTGGGACAGCGGTCACACCCTCCGACGTCCCCACATAAAGGACTCCCTACAGGAGCAGAAAACACTGTGACTGTACTCTGTAATATACTAAATATTAAGCAATAATAATAATAACCAATCTGCCCAAACCAACCTGACGTTCTACATCTAACAAAACAGACTCCTTCCTGATTGTGCATCTCTGAGTCTCATGGAAGAATTAATATTTACTATTTCAAATATCATCATTATGCAGACGACACACCGTTGTATATTTCTGTCTGTCTGATATCGACTCTGATTATAACACTGAAGGTAAAAGATAGAGACAGAGAATCCTCACTGTGATCAAGTCACGTTACAGATGAGAGTGATTTTAGACTCATGATTTCATTTTATTTTATATTTAGGATCATTGCTAGATGTAGATCACTGTAGTTTAGTTCCACTGTGGTGTCCTAAATCCTCAAAAATATATACATTTACATTTCAAAGTACATTTTAGGTCATTCAAAATGATGAGACTTTTGATGCCAGGACCTTCTTACCACCGTCTGCATCGGGCAGGTTTCGTGAAATGACTTCAGTTGCGCTTACTTCATTATGTATTTAACGAGAATATAGACAGGGATGTCTGATTGTTGTTAATCCAGTTAATTAGATGCCTCCTGTAAATCAAATATTGCCATAAATCAGTCCTGACATTGTCCTCAGTGTCCTAATGCAACTAGAGACACAGTATTAATGGGACAGACACCTCAGTTTGATTAGTAAAACATAAATCATCTCTCAGTAGTTCACCGTCCTAAAACATATTTCAACCTGGCCTGAAGCTATGAGGTTTACCTTGGACGAGGAGAGGATGATGCTTTTGACCAGCTGAGGTTTTGTGAAGACCTGAATCTCCTCAATGACCTGTGCACCCCGATCCAACAAAACCACTTTGTGGAGGAATCCGGACTCTGGACATCAGAGAGAGATGAACAATGTTTAAAATAGAACATAGATTTCCAGGTGACATAGCAGCAAACTAACAACCTTTTCAGGCCTGTTATCTCCAGGTTAAAACTTCTCATGCATATCTTCAGTGCTGTTCAGTATGACGTCTCACCTGTAAGCAGGAAAAGGACAGTGTACTGTTTTCCATTGGCTGCCTGAGTCGTCATGGCAGCCACGCGACTGTATTGCTGCCCTGAAGAAACAACAATCGGATTGGCTCCGACCGATTTCACACTGTTGCTGGTCAGGAAACTCCTCTTCACTGCTGCTAGTACAAAATCTGAAGCGCTCTCCAGTCCACACTGTCAGCAGAACATGGAGGGAGGGTCACACGGGAGCATCTGATGACTATTATACTATACTATAAATAAAGACCACCCTTAAAGAGTTAAAGTTAGTGAGAACAAAACTGGGCCCAGAATCAAACCCTGAGGGACGCCCTTTCCCTTTGTTCCATAACAATAGTTTTGTAGGTGTTTTTTACTTCATCTGGTCTGTGGGTTTGTGTTTTAGTAATATGTCCATGTGAATTTAGTTTAATTTAAGAATGTAAACTGTTGCAGTATTTTGTGTGAAAGGGTCCTTCCCACCTTTCCCAGGTGGGAGTGATTTTTCAGTATTGGGTTCCACTGGTGAGTCTGCAAGTCTAGTATCCTGTAGCTCTGAGTGAACACCGTCCTGACGTCCTGCAGCTTAAAGACGCACACGGCAGATTCTGGACCTGAGAACCTGAACGAGACCAGATATAATACTCATGTTATTACTGCTGCTGAACTGCAAAACATTTAACACCAGTTGTCTCATTTTTTTGTTTTAATATCTTATCTCCAACATTGTTGACTGTGGAGGAGTTTCACTTGTTTTCAGTTGTTCTGTCAAGAAGACGACCATTTAAAGCAAATGTTTACACAGTTAGGTTTGATGAAAAAGAAGAATTCAAAGAATCTGAGCAGCAACTGTCACTGAGGAGACTGCTGTTTGAGTCCTGAGTGAAACTGAAAGTTAACATTGTTTTTTTAACCACTTTCTTTTTCCTGAAACTAACTGAAGGCTTTCTAACACGCAGTTAGCGTCGCAGTTTGGTGAGGTTCCACCTCGGGTGCAAATAGCATCTGCCTTCTCCATATTGTAGATCTACTCCTGGTCTTTGTGACACATCTGTCTGTCCTGAAGGACGGATCCCTCCTGCGTGGCTCTTGTAAAAGGTGATCGTAGGCTTCTGCTTCGAGGGCTGTATGAACAAACCTGACTTGACTTGCCTTGACTTGCCCTGGGGGCAGCTGAGCTAAGGTTGGAGATGTAGGTAAGTAAGTCTGTCATACACGTGACCTCCTGACCTCTTCAGTAGTTCATCAGACCAAACCTTCCACTTGTACACAGCAACGATAAATTCATATGGGCACATTGTCATTTCATGAAAGTCTGGCCAGTAGAAGTGGAGACATCTTGTTCTGGAACAAGAAGTTGGACAGAAGAACAGAACGACCCGAACAGCGTCGCAATCATTGGGTCACTAATCTGAAGCAGAACCTCAACTGACTCCAAAATCGCAAGATGCTTTTGGTTTTATGTTGTGTGACTTTGTGCTTGAATATCTGCAGACCTCCTTGAGGTTTACCAGATGGAGGTCTGGCTATCGTCTTCCTACCTCTGAGAGGTGAAGACGCCGTAGAACAGAGTGTCTGCGGTGTCACTGCCCTCTGGGGGCTGGAGGGTGAACATATCCTCGAGAACACTGAAGGGAAGCTGTTTAGCAGACTGACAGAGCAGAGGGGCTTTGGCAAAGGACGTCCACTTCTTCTGCAGAGTCCTCTGTCCACCAACGTCATCCTGTGAAGCCAAGAAGAGAGAACAATCTTTAGATATATAACTTTAAATATATAATCACATTCTCCTCTGGGTCTACTGTCACCTTGCAGACTTGTGCCACCCGGGCGATTCGCAACTCGTCTACGTAGTTGAATTCTTTCCCAACTTCATTAAAGAAGAAGTAGAGTTTCCTCTCTGAAGGGTCCGACGACGAGCTGACAAACGTTGGCTCTGAAAAACATGAAGTGATGACAGATGAGGAAAGGGTGCTGTGCCATGTGGTCTGAATGTGGGGGAAAGAGATCTGAGAGAAACATTCAGATGTGATAATACAAAAAATAAAGGTTCAATATCAAGTCCTAAGTCATAATGAATACAGTGTTTGTCGATGGACTGAAACACATCCATGGTCTGATGAACACAGTGTGAGCTGCCGGCAGACGTTTGAGGGATTTTTTTGAGAAAAAGAGGAAATGAATCATCGGGGACAGAAAACAGGAAATGCAGTGTGTTTTGGTTGACAGTATGTGAGGTGACACGAATGTGTGAGAAGTATTTGAAGAGGAGGTTTAAATATCAGCATGTTAATGTATTTTTAACAACAGCGGTTACTGACTGACTGCAGAGCCCTCGACAGAAACAGTCTCTTCTCACAGAGCTCTCAGATTCAGGGACTTTACACTGAAGTGCTCCAGCACCTTTTCACATTATTTCATAAGGAGAAGCTGAGAAGAACCAACACCTGTCCTCTCTCGGACCTCCGTGGACCTCAGGTTCCTCTGTGTAGAGGTCTTCACAGGTCCAGGTTGAACCTGATCCAAAACAGATGTTTGGTAAACCTCCCCGAACCTGACATGGTTTGGATCATCACATCGTCTGGCCAATCAGAGCTCCTGCTACTGATAATAATAATAATAATAATAATAATAATCTCTGTGACGCTGTGGCTGTTCCTTCAGTCTGGGAAGTGAACCACCAACCCTGGCAGTGTCTCTGCCTTTCTTTACTCCTCGAGCTGAACACTTTGCTCTCATGCTCTGCTTCTTCAGTCCGACCAACAGACGAAAACACCAAGGGATTCTGGGACAGACTGAATTCTCCAATGAATGCATGTTGTTTCACTCACCCTCCAGTAAGCTGACAGACGTGTCCTGGATGATGTCCGGGCGGCCATCTTTGCTGAAGTGTCGAGAAATCTGAGGTTTGACTCCTCTGAAGTCGGTCGTGGTGGCGGTGAACAGCTCGTCATCTGCACACGGACAAACAGAGCGGCTGAGGATGTGATTGTACAAACGCTGGACATGCTACATATGTTATTCAGATGTATCTGACCTCCTCCAACAGTTTTAATGCTACCAAGACAATTGAAAAGTCGATTGATGTGCAATTCTTTGTAGGTGGCAGATGTGACTGACCGATGGTGATGGCGGTGCTCCTCTGGAGGGGGCTGAACGGACAGCGAACTTTAGCCCCGTCACGTTGGACCATAGAGAAGCTTTCTGCGTCCTGAAGGAGACGAAAACACACAGAGGCTGAACTGCACTGAAGAATCATCAAGATCAAGTCTGAACTGGAGAAAATCTTATTTCACTTTATCTCAACTGGGTTCTCACTTTCATCATGTTGTCCGTCATTTCTATCAGTAACAACAACGTCGTACTCGGCGCGTAGACGAAGACAAAGACACGCAAAAGACCAGAATCAACATTATACTTCAATTCAGTGTCTGAGTTGACTCACGATGTAGGCTTCATGGGGGCTGTAGGCGAAGCTGCCACAGGCGTAGAGATGGGTGGAGTTTATCGGCTGCAGCACATGCACGAAGTTTGGACAGTCCACCTGCAGACAGACAGGCAGAGAGACAGACATGTCCATGTCGTGTTAAAGGGTGGAGGACAGTGAAATATAGATCAGAGGATGTGCTGGTTAATAAATACACTCAGCCAATCACATGACTGGTGTCATCGCTTTGGAACAGCTGAGCCAATCACAGAGACACGACGTGAACTCTTTATCAGAAAGCATCAGGTGTCTCTGAAGGAAACTAAAAACCACTGAAACGTTGGTTCCAACCATCTTTTTGTTAAGGAAAGAAAAATAAGTGACTGATCATAATTTGTTATTTGGAGGATTTCAATGTAAACTAAACGTTCAGGGTTCGTTCCCTCAAAAGCATCAATACGCTGATCAAGCAACACACCTCAGCTCTCAACCCCGCCCACAACTACTGTCACACAGCCGACTTCACACCTCAGTGAGTCGACTGCAGATACAATCACACACACACACACACACACACACACACACACACACACACACACACACACACACATTCATATGAAGCAAACTAATGAGGATGGAGCCGTTTTCATATTTACCGCTGGGTCCTTCCCTTTAAGTTGACAGTCGTTTATTTCACTCTCTGATGGACTCCACTCCACCTGGACAAGAGACAGACAGGCAGAGAGACAGACAGAGAGACAGACAGACAGACAGGCAGAGAGACAGACAGACACACTGCTGAATCTGAGAGCATCACATATTAATAAAACATTTTAATCTATAAATCAAAGCATCATGGGACTTTGGGAGAGCTCACCTTCTTCTTCAGCTTGATGACATCACTCTGACTGACGTCCAATGACAGGACGGCGTCCCGTGCCCCTACGTACAGGGTGGATCCATCGTCACTTAGCAACAGCGTGGTTGTGTTGTGGACGTCTGGGAGAGTGAAGAGGACCAGAGGTCTGTCTGCAGAGTCTGGACACAAACACAGAGGGGAGCGTCAAGCTAACATAGCGCAGCGGTTAGCGCCCAGACCTGAATCCAGACCTGACGAGATGAGCCCTAACTCCCAGCCGTCCTTCGTTTGAACCAAAGACAGTTACCCTCGGTTTCTGCATTTAGCTGAAGAACACATCTATCTGTTCAGTGCCGTTGCAGAGAGGATGTACGGGGATGTAGGCGCTCTGTAACAGAACATGTGGGTGTCGTCGGCATAACGATGATCGAAGGCAGCGCGTCGATCTAATAAAACTAGAGCTGAAATCTTGCCTGAATCAGTTTCTAAACACCACAGTACCAGCTGTAATATTGAGCACCGTCAGTCTCACGCTCAGATTCACTTCTCTTCACCAGTCTCACCACAGCCACGAAGACACGCCTGTTACCACAGTAACACTGGCTCAGACTGTATCTCTCACTGAGTGGCAGCGACTTCACAGCTGCAAAAGTCCAAAGAAAAGTGACACAATCTCACACTGACTTTGGTTCATGTAAATTCAATAGCAGCTGTAAGAGGAGTGAGAGCTCTGGGACGGTTTGCAGTCAGCTCTACTGATCAACATTGATTTATATTAACGATGGATCCTTGGGGGGGTACCCATACTGAGACCATCAAAACAAACACCATACTTACTGTGCATGAGCATGTGAGACGCCTGTAGAACTGTAGAACCATTTGTGATCTGAGTAAGCGGCGTCTCATTGAAACCTCTCAGTTTCTGTCAGACAGGAAGTGAGTGGCATCACTGTGAGACAGACTGTGTGCTCGTCTCCATGTTTGTTACAGTCTGAACGTGTCGACAGTAAATGATCGTCGAATGTTCATCATTCAGCTGCAGGAACATCAGATGTGAAGCTGAAATAGTTGTTAATGATTTTAGACCATCTGGAAAGTCTTGAAATCTAATTTCATCAAATGGCTGCATTTATACAACCTCTCATTCTCACACACACACACACACACACACACACTGACATGTCGGGCGCTGTCCTGCCCATCAGGAGCACTTTGAGGTTCAGTGTCTGTGCCTCCAAGCCTGCGATCAGCTGACGAGCCGCCTCATTATGTCGCACGTTGTTTGTTTGAATCGTGTAAAAAAGACTTTCCACAGAGTTTTTATGTGACTCTGTTCAGACGAAACAGATCAACATGCTGCAGGTGGATGTTGTTACCTGAGGACAGAGCCAGGCTAGCTGTTTCCAGTCTTTATGCTAAGCTAACAGTCAGTGCTATCAACCTGAACATTGACTCTGATTTCACTAAACGTCAAACTTTTACTGGAAACACGTCCTCCAGCAGGAACTTCATTTCTTCAGTTTGACCTTCAGTTGCATCATTTCCTGTTTGAAGTTGGTTGAGAGACAGACAGATTCACTTGTTCAGCTTCTCAAAAAGTGAATATTTTCTGACGTCTTCTCAGATAATAAACTGCGATGAACACTTTTCTGACATTTTGTAGATGAATAGATATAAATAATGGAAATAATTGTTAGTTTCAGCACCTAAAAGCATTTAAAACGCAGTTCACCCTCATTTGATATAAGAAAAAGTAAAATAAGTTTCTGATATGAAAGCACAGACTAAAAATACAAAATCAAAACTAAATAAAATACATCTTCAAGGAAAATAAAAGAGACGGGTTCCTTCATCATTAGAGCCTCCAGTGACACAAACACTGGAGGACTGATCGAGTTTGGACTTACTGAGGAGGAAGGAGGTTCTTGGAGAAGGCAGCGAGCCGGCGGAGCTCAGCAGGCCGAGGAGGAGGAGGAGGACCGGTGGAGCCATGATGAGGAGCAGACGATGGAAGGATGAAGATTGAGATCTATTCCTCCTCAACTCTAAACATCCGACAGTCAGAGCTGACAGAGTGTGACTGAGAAGAAACACTCAGAGAGGGAGACTCACCACAGCTTCCGCTCTACTGTGGTCAGAGGTCGGGGAGGGGGGGGGGGTTGTTCTTCATCCTGTTTCACATCCTCCATCAGCTTCATTTTCACTTCACAGACGAGACACGAGGAGGAAGTGCTTCTGACCAATCAGACGTCGCGCCAAATGATGATTTTGATATGAACATTTATGAATTATTCATAAAATATAAAGAATTAGTGGGAATAGACTCATTATAAAGAGTTGTAGTTGTTGTTGGAAGGTGTAGACCAGGGGTCGGCAACCCGCGGCTCTTCAGCCTCTTGTAGCGGCTCTTCAGCCTCCTCGCAGCGGCTCTTCAGCCTCCTCGTAGCGGCTCCTCAGCCTCCTCGTAGCGGCTCTTCAGCCTCCTCGTAGCGGCTCTTCAGCCTCCTCGTAGCGGCCCTTCAGCCTCCTCGCAGCGGCTCTTCAGCCTCGTAGCGGCTCTTCAGCCTCCTCGTAGCGGCTCTTCAGCCTCGTAGCGGCTCTTCAGCCTCGTAGCGGCTCTTCAGCCTCCTCGTAGCGGCTCTTCAGCCTCGTAGCGGCTCTACAGCCTCCTCGTAGCGGCTCTTCAGCCTCCTCGTAGCGGCTCCTCAGCCTCCTCGCAGCGGCTCCCTCTGGCCTTGACAAAAAAACATGAAAATGAATAACGGTTATTTCTTAATTTAATTTTTATTTATTTTATTTCTGTTTATGTTGTACAGTTATTTGGGAGTTCGAGGTGATACTTTAACATCGAATTAAAAAAAAGTTTTAATAATTTGTCAACTAAAATATGCGTCACACTCACGTCTACAGAGTATAGTATACAGAGTTTAATTCTGCGTGGACAGATTCATTTGCCTTCACCACCAACGATGCTGGCTTACCCGTGTGTTTGATCCTTGAGAAAGCAGTCGCCAACCAGCTGTGTGACTTTCTACATGACAATAGGTTGCTTGAGGACTTTCAGTCAGGTTTCAGAGCTCATCATAGCACAGAGACGGCACTGGTGAAAGTTACAAATGACCTTCTCACTGCATCAGACAAAGGACTTGTCTCTATACTTGTTTTGTTAGATCTTAGTGCTGCATTCGACACCATTGACCATCATATCCTATTACAGAGACTGGAACATTTAATTGGCATCAAAGGAACTGCACGAAGCTGGTTTAAGTCGTATTTATCAGATCGATCTCAGTTTGTACATGTTAACGATGAATCCTCCATGTACGCCAAAGTCAGTCATGGAGTTCCACAAGGTTCTGTGCTTGGACCAATACTATTCACCTTATATATGCTTCCTTTAGGAGATATCATTAGAAAACACTCCATACATTTTCATTGCTATGCGGATGATACCCAGCTATATTTATCGATCAAGCCAGAAGAACCTCATCAGTTAGCCAAGCTCCAAGCATGCCTTAAGGACATAAAGACCTGGATGACCTGTAATTATCTGATGTTGAACTCAGACAAGACAGAAGTTATTGTTCTTGGCCCTGACACCTCAGAAATACAATATCTAAGGATATTGTTACCCTAGATGGCACTGCCCTGGCCTCCAGCGCCACCGTGAGGAATCTCGGAGTTGTCTTTGATCAGGCCATGTCCTTTAACTCCCACGTAAAACAAACTTCAAGGACTGCCTTCTTTCACCTCTGTAACATTGAAACATCAGGAAGATCCTGTCTCAAACAGATGCAGAAAAATTAGTCCATGCATTTGTCACGTCTAGGCTGGATTATTGCAATTCCTTATTATCAGGCTGTCCCAATAAGTCCCTGAGGACTCTCCAGCTGATCCAGAATGCTGCAGCACGTGTACTGACAGGAACCAGGAAAAGAGATCATATTTCTCCTGTGTTAGCTTCGCTGCACTGGCTCCCTGTAAAATCTAGAATAGAGTTTAAAATCCTTCTCCTCACCTACAAAGCTCTTACTGGTCAGGCACCATCATATCTTAAAGAGCTCATAGTACCTTATTACCCCACTAGAGCACTCCGCTCCCAGAGTGCAGGGTTGCTTGTGGTTCCTAGAGTCTCCAAAAACAGAACAGGAGCCAGAGCCTTCAGCTATCAAGCTCCTCTCCTGTGGAATCGGCTCCCAGTTTGGGTCCGGGAGGCAGACACACTCTCTACTTTTAAGAGTAGGCTTAAAACTTTGCTTTTTGATAAGGCTTATAGTTAAGGGCTGGCTCAGGCCTGCCTGGACCAGCTCCCTAGTTATGCTGCTATAGGCCTACACTGCCGGGGGACTTCCCATGATGCACTGAGCTTTCCTCCTCTCCCTCTTCATCTTTGCACATTCATCACAGTCCAATGCATGTTACTAACTTTATTTCTTCCCCGGAGTTTCTTTGTGCTTTGTCGACTCGTAGGTCGCTGTGGATCGTGGTCCTGGTACGCCTGGGTGCTGCTGCCGCCATGGGCCTGCCTGACTCTCATCACTACAGTTATTATGTTTAGTCGTAGTTCTGTCACTATTAAAGCTCCTATTATTAATCTCAGCTAATATTACAGCTATTTCTACTGTTAGTGCTGCCATACATCTTTGCCTACCTATCTGTCTGTCTGTCTGTCTGTCTGTCTGTCTATCTGTGTCTCTATGTCTCTCTATGTCTCTATGTCTCTATGTCTCTCTCTCTCTCTCTCTCTCTCTCTAAAACCCAACCGGTCAAAGCAGATGACCCCCCCCACCTAGAGTCTGGTTCTGCTCGAAGTTTCTGCCTCTTAAAAGGAAGTTTTTCCTTGCCACTGTCGCCAAAGTGCTTGCTCATGGTGGGAACTGTTGGGTCTCTGTAATAACATTATAAAGAGTCGGTCTAGACCTGCTCTATTTTGTAAAGTGTCATGAGATGACTTTGTTGTGATTTGGCGCTATATAAATAAAACTGAATTGAATTGAAAATATGCGGCGAGAAATTAGCAAACAACAGAAAATGTAACGTTGAAAGACATTTTCAGAACAAACACTCAGCATTAGCTGAGAAGTACCGAACTGAAGATGAGCGACAGAGAGCGATTCTGGAACTGCTACGGAAAGTTGAGCAGAGCAAACATACTTTCAAGAAGTGGATCAAGTCTCCAAACTCAACTACAGCTGCTAGCTTTGTGGCAGCTCAGCAGATTGTAAGGAGGGAAGCCGTCCACAGACAAAACTATCAGAGCATCTACTCTCAGACTTCACAAACAAACAGAAAGAGTACGCATTTGGAGTCCTGTCCATCTTTGGCTCAACATACTGATGCGAGCAGGTTTCCTCGAGCATGAACTTCATAAAGTCCAAATATCGCTCCCGCCTCCCCGATGACAGCCTGCAGTCCTGTGTGCAGGTCACAGTCACACCTGACAGCCCTGACAGAGAAGATCTTCACAAACACAAGTCACATCCAACAGGTGAGAACACGAGCATTTAATAGGCTATTAGTTTTCAGAAAAACCTTCATTTTAGAGCTGAGGTGGTTTTGTTTGTGTGTTCAGGTGCGTCGGTTGGTTGATGACAGCACACTGAAATGGACTTCAGTCACAAACATTCCTAATTGTATGTTTACTTTTTTTAAGCTGTGGCTATACGTTTTATTTATATTAAAGTGGGCTAGTTTCTATTTTATTAATTTTACACAAATATGGGAAGGACTCAAATAAGCCTGCATAGTTCAGTGTTTAATTCATGTCAGAGTTGGCCTCCACATGCACACTACACTTCTGTATGGGCTTTCCTTTGTTATAACAGGTAAAAATAGAAAAAGAATAAAACTTATAAAACTTTATAAGCTGTGTTATGTTATGCGGCTCCAGACTATTTTCTTTGGTGAAAGAGGGGGCAAAGTGACTCTTTTGACGGTAAAGGTTGCAGACCCCCCGTGTAGACCTTCCGAAGTGGACTGTGAGGGGTGTTTGAGCAAATCCGCTCTCTGAAAGTCTGAAAGTCTTTTCTTCGACAAACCTCGACTGAAATGTGTGTTTGTGCCGCGGAGTGCGGGTCAATCACCTGAAACTCACCTACGGCCTCTGCTTCCGGGTGTAGCCGCCTTTGCCTTGAATGAATCTAAACGCCGCGCCGGATTGGACGTCGGCAACTGCGTCACCGCGATGGTGTGTTCACAGACGTAGCTGCAGTGGGAAAATGAATTTACTTGAGGAAAACTTCTCGAGACAAATGCAATGCTGGAAACCACTGCAAGTCAAAGAAAGTCCGACAACAATAAAGTGAAATTCAAAAAGGAGAACTTTGTTGACTCAAATGAAAAAATGGAGAATGGCTTGGAAAATGTGGAAAGTGATAATGATTCTGTGTTTGTGGAAAGACATCAAGGATCAAGGAGTGCAAAACTGGGTGCATTAACCACGAAGGAAAATGAAATCATACAATTAATGGGAAATGTTTGTAATGTTGAAGTGGTGAAATCTAAAATGGAGTTTTTAAAACTACTCAAAGAAATGGAAGAATGGAATAACTCCGTCTGAGGAGGAGAAAGAGGTGGAGACTGATCAAGTTGAATGGTATAAACCCAAAGCAGCTGTTTTGCAGGTGTCAGATTGGATTGCTGAGGCTCCTGTGTCCAGTGTGTTGGAGAAGAAGGTTGAACAGTATCATGAAGACAGTATTTCAAATAGGGTTCATTCACAAGGTTCGATGAGGTCGTTACGATCCTCTCGCAACGCTGAAGTTGCACGAGCTGCCAGGCTGACACAAACAAGCTCTGGAAAAGGAAGACGCTCTTCTGAAAGCCAAAAAGGAACAGCTTGAACTGGAAACGGAAATAGCAGTAAGGGTGTTTAAGTTAAACAACTGGGTCAGCAACAGCAGAACCCCACTCTTTTCAACACCTGAGAGTGGATCAAAGGAAATCAAGGATATCCTGTCTGTTGAAAGAGTCCTAGGCGTACAGTGGTGTACTGAAACTGGCTCATTCCAATTTAAGCTCAATCTACAAGACAAACCGCTGACCAGGAGAGGTATTCTGTCAATGGTAAGCTCCACTTATGATCCACTGGGTATGTTGGCCCCCGTCATCCTCCCTGCAAAACAAATCCTGCAAAAACTAACTGGAATGAGACTTGGATGGGAGGGAAAGACCCCTGAAGAACTTACGGAGCAACGGTCGAGCTGGTTTTACGAACTGCATATGCTGAAAGACTACAAGGTCAAGAGATGCGTTAAGCCGCATGATTTTAGACATCCAGTCGTGGCACAGCTCCACCGCTTTGGAGATGCAAAGCGGTTTTGGTATGATGAACAAATCCAATCCAATGAAGGACCAGGGCTGACAGGCGGCGGTCCAGAAGGTACACAATGATGTGAAAATGATTCACCTGCTGGGTCCATTTTGGGCCAGTTCAGTGATTTATTGATAAGTGAAGACAGACAGGTTGTTGTCTACTGAACGTATACAATGAATAAATTCTGATTAATAAGAGATCCATGGGGTCAGTATTTCTATGAAATAATATTTTGTCCTTCTCTGATGACGATTCTGGATTTAACTGTAAATGACCTGAACAAACAACACAGATAATGTAGAAACAGTCTGTTTTATTGAGGATATTTCCTCTAGCAGCAAACCTGTCAACACAACGGGACACTAACAGCATGGATACCTACCAATCAATCAATCAATCAATCAATCAGCCTGAATGATCAGACTCTTTAAGGGTCGTCGGTGCAGCAGCCAGTTTTCAGTCCTCAAAGGTTCTGTTGCCTTTTGTAGCTTCAAGATGTTTTTATGACTTCGGTTCAGCAGAAGGTGATATTTTTATTTTCTCTCTTTCTGCAAAAAGAGTGTTGCCTTTTTGGACGAACTAACATCCAGTAAAACAAAGTACAAATAAGCACAGATTCAAGGTACTTGAGTATTTCCATTTTATGCAGCTTTCTACTTCTACTGCACCACATCTGTCTGACAGCTGTGGTTACTAGTTACTTCCTGTCCAGTGAAAACCATGTATCTCCAGATGTTTGTGATGAACCACGTATCTCCAGATGTTTGTGATGAACCACGTATCTCCAGATGTTAGTGATGAGCTGTAGGATGAAGAGTTCCTTCATGTGTTGAGAACATCCTCCTCCTCCTCCTTCAGCTAAATAAACTATTGAAACTCTCCTCAGATCAGCTGGAAAACACATCGTCACAAAGCTGGAAACTTTGTAGAGATACGTGGTTCTCACAGGACAGCACATGCTGCTCTTATAGAATATGATGCATCGCTGTACATGAAAGTACCCAACAGTATACAAAGTACTTCAAATGAGCTCAACCTGAAACATCTACAGACACATGAATGCAGCAGAAATCTGAATCAGAACACTGACAGGGACATTTTACTGCTACATGAGTACTTTTACTTCAGTACAGGACCTGAGTACTGCTTCTATCTCTCTCTGACACCTTTGAACAGTTTCGTCTCTGGTGTCCACTGTAAAAAATGAGCTCACAGCAGCAACACAGAAACTACAAAAGGCAACAGATCACGTTTTCACTGTTTTCATGACGGTTCATTTTTTATTTGGTGAATATTTTGGAGTTCTTCTTCAGGGTATAAAACTCAAAAAGCTAATATCCCGTTTTGTCCGTCTGAGCTGCAGGACTGAAGAAAAACTTCTACATTCGTTTTTTATTTGGAACTTAAAAAATACTTCTCGTCTCCAGAGGAACCTCCTCTGGGTCCTGCAGAGGGCCCTGGACCACAGTTTGGGAATCACTCTGCTAATCAGTCTTTACTTTGAAACACAGGTTTGATTCCCGTCTCGGGGTCCTTGAGCAAGGCACTGAACCCCCTGCTGGCTCCAGGGGGCGCTGCATCACTGACACCAAGACACTTTAAGTGACATCGTCTCCGGCAGCCCGAGTGTCCACTTCATCGCTGCCGGTGCTGCTGAGCAAGGCACTGAACTACTTACGGGTTCTGAGAGTTCATGAAGGATTAAGAGAGAAATCCGATGACTGAGTGCAAACTGGATAATAGAGTCATCATCATCTTCATCATCTTCACCTGGAACAGGTTTACAGGCCGAACAGAAGGGAGTCCGCCTCTCTGCAGACTGGAGTCCTCCGCTGAGTTTGTTCTGAAGTTAAAGAGGAGACGAGTCCACTTTCTGAGGGTTTGTGGGTCGAATCGGAGGAACAGGAGGCCGTCTGCAGAGACACAAGACCACAAACACACAAGTCACTGAATGTCTTCTGATGAATCGATGAATCGAGGAAGCAGCGCTCTGAAGAGGAGCCTCTAATCAGAGACAGTCGTACCTGTTGGGACCGGCTGCAGGTGCGACGGCTCCGTGTTGTGGTGGTTTGGTGTTGCAGGTGTAGCCGGGGTGAGGGGGGAGCTGGGGGTGTGAGGACGGTGGGGCCAGGAGGCGGGGCTTTATGGGCACCACAGGTTTGGATGGAACAGGGACCTGAAGAGAGAATCATGGGAAAACAATATGAACCTCAGTGTTTCGTTCACTTTAATCTCACAGCAACATAAACACAAGTTATAGTTCAACTGAGAGGTCCTGTTCTACCAGTTAGTTTGTGTTGAATGAATTTCAAATTAAAAGCCTTTTAGATGTTCAAAAAGCCTTCATGGTAAACCTTTAATGTGAAACATCTGCAGTGAGTGCTGTATGACGCCTGTCAGGCATCATGCCGTCTGATTCCAGCATCGTGTCCAATCACCTCTCACGAAACCACATCTCGTTAACACTCATTGGCTCAACAAAGATTACATCGATCAATCAGAATTACACGTCATTCATTCTGCTGATCAATCTCCTTCTCATCACTTCTTTCAGTGTCTGATTCTTTCTTCATGCAAAGTGCATGCGAGCTACATGCTAACAGCTGCCAGCATGCAGGTGTGGTGTACCTGTCCAGGTGTGACAGGGTCAGGGGGGAGTGGCTTGTTGGGTGGAGCTGGTCGACTCACCAACAGCTGGAAGGTTAGTGAGGAGGAAGAGAGAAGAGCGAAGCTTCAGTACCAGAATGATGTTTGTCACTTCCTGTTTAATAACGTCAGGAGGAAACAGGAAGCAGCATGCAGCTCAGCCTGCTCATTTAAAAACATCCTTCATGAAACTCAATGGAAACTATTATTATTATTATTGTTACTATTAGTGCTGCATGCAGACAGAAACAGAACATTAACGGGAAGGAAAATGTAAAAACAGAAGAGTTGAAATCATGCGGCAGTCCCGGTCACACCAGCCGAGACCAAGTAACTCCAGCCAGAGGCCCCGTGTGGTCCTCACAGTGCTGACACACACAGAGCAGCTACTGTATCAGCGTGTCACCATCCACATGTATATTACAATAAGCTCGTTGGCAAGCTAGCATGTTAGTGGTTAGCTCACCAGCTAGTCGCTCACTGAGTGGTCACTATGTCACTCAAAGATATTCTACATTTTCCTCTCGTCAATAAATCTCATGAAAGAGCGAAAACAACTGTGAACTGATGCTAAGATCTAAAACTATTAACGAGGTCATTCACAATTAATTACTTTTCAATTAACAATTTCAATAATTAGGCTTGTATGATTGTAAATTGGTTGGATCAGGCTTGGATGTTACCTTGGACTCACTATATCGTTAATAATCAGCAGATTAATCAATAATGGAAATAAAGTTTGAGAACCACTGCACTGAAAGGTCACATGGGGATTCATCCGCCGCTGAAAATAGTCCCCAACAGATGCACTATTTCCTGCTGTTAGTTTGATGAAAACTACAGTGAGCCTTTTAAACATGAAACTATATATTTGTGAGGAGTTTTTAAAGATTGACGTCTTCAGCAGGAACCAATGGGCTGAGAGCCACAGACAGGAAGTGAGACAGGAAGTGAGACAGGAAGTGAGAGAGGACTGAGAGACGGACTGACAGGTTGCTGGTTTGAGTCTGAACATGAGATCTGGTTTTCACTGTACTGGTTTCTGATGTGACCGGGCTCTGACTGTTCTTTGGGGTCAACTTCGTCATCATCTTCAACGAACTTTGAAATAATGGTTACTTTACTCCTCCAACCAGCAGGTGGAGCTGCAGCAGTCCAGGTTCAGGTCTGTGGTGTCCTGAACTAACCTGACCTCTGACACAGACAAACACAGACAGACAGTAACACTACACACTACAGGTAGCGGTGACTGTACCTGGTTGGGGGGGTCGGGGGGCAGAGGCTTGGTGGGGGGGGCTGGTCGCTGTTTGATCAAAGTGAGAAGAGCGGCAGGTCAGTGTTTGGATCATGGTCCCTGATCCCCTGATTAAAGGTTTCTGCTCTGATTTATTTTCTCTTCAGTTTGTCTTTGGGGACACTGATCCATATCCAGACTCACTGGTTTCACTGATTTCATCCGGAGGTGAGCCGGAGACTTAAAGACAAGGTGGCGTGAGGTGATTTACTGGATTATGGATGGATCCTGTGGACAGAGAGCCACCTGCTGGTCCGGCACCATGAACAGCAGCACAGGCGCTCAGTTATTGCAGACTTCTTTTCCACAGTTCATGCTGGACTGGTCAGGCTCTCCTCTTAAACCTCTTTGTATCATCACATGTTCTTCTCATGACTCCTGGTTACTTTGAAATCTAACCGTTAGTATCTCAAACCTGATTCTTCGGCCTGTTGGTCTTCACTGGTCTGACCTGAGTCAGACCAGGTCCAAATGATCTCCAGTCTAATCAGGTCTGTGTGTCAGTATGACTCTACACGGCTGAATCCAGATGCCCATCCTCTGGACTTTTGTCATAATGTACCGTGATGCATTCACTGACATCATCAACAACAACAAGAAACACCAATCAGAGAATGACATCAACACAGACGTTAACACCTCCAGGTGAGGTCAGGTGAGGTTACCTGCGGCAGGGGTTTAAAGGCGGGGTCGGGGGGGAGTGGCTTAGTGGGAGGAGCAGGTCTGTCATGAACCTGATAGGAGAGAAAACAGGAAGCAGAGGCAGAGTGACAGCTGATACATGCAGGGGAGAGGAGGTCAAAGGTCAAACAAGCAGGCGTGTTAATGTGAGGAAGAAGCTGTGATATTGTGTCACTTCCTTTTTCTTTCACAATAAATTCATGCTGAAAGATGTTTCGTTACAAGATAGTTTACTTAAGTCAAGATGTGCTGAGGTTCAGGACCCTCTGCTGGAGAAGAGGACCTCATTGAAACTGGTACACATGCTTCACACCATGTTTGGATCAGGACTTGAACAGTCTGCATCTCTTTATTCAGAGAAGTTCACAAACGTGCAGTTTAGGACCAACAGGCCTGAAAGAAACAAGTCTTTAATCTTTCTGTCTATCAGGCCTGCTGGAGTCCTGTTGGGGGGGGGGAGTCAGGGCAGGGGGGTTTGCTATGGTTACCTCTTTGTGGGGCGGGGTCAGAGGGATGTCAGTCGGTGGGTTCAGGTGGTATCTCAGAGGTCGCACCTGCTCTCCGTTCCTGCCGTCCACTCGCTCCATCACCGGCGTCCTGACGAGATGTTCAATTAAAAAAAGAAAATAATAATAATAATAATAAATAACATTCAAAACACTGTGTCCCTATCTCTTCAGTATTTCCATAGTATTAATACAAACTATAAATCAACTAATACATGCTGATGTACTATTATAGCTTAAATTACCCAGCTGTCATTAAAATGAGCTCCACCTTCAGCTGCAACATTGAAGTGATGAACACATGAATGCATCAATAATTATAATCAATATTATGAAATATATTATTCTGCATAATGACTACTTTTACTTTTGATACTTTAGGTATATTTTGATGCTAATACTTTAACTCGCAGCAGAGTATTTCTACTCTGTGGTGTTACTACGTTGACTTTGCGGCTACAGAACTGCGCAGGTGGAAGATGTGATGACAGTAACAACACTTCCTAACAAACACCACAGAGGAGTTCAGGGTCTGAATTACTGTGGGAAACATCTGTCAT
This sequence comes from Enoplosus armatus, assembly GCF_043641665.1. Classification (NCBI taxonomy): domain Eukaryota; kingdom Metazoa; phylum Chordata; class Actinopteri; order Centrarchiformes; family Enoplosidae; genus Enoplosus; species Enoplosus armatus. The sequence goes on along the minus strand of NC_092188.1, from coordinate 676,163 downwards.
CTGCTGGAACAGGCAGTAAACTCACTGAGTGGGATGAAAGGGGGGCACAGACTGGATCAGTCCTCGTGGGTTTGACTCTCTCACCTTTATCTTCCAATTAAAAGTGACTTGAAGCAGAAACATTTCTTTCTCTGTCAGCTGACCACAGATCAGCTCAACATCTCAAACGTGTAGGAAACACTAATGAAAGAATTTGTTTTCACAAACTAAACCAACCCGTCCAGCAGACAGACTTAAAGCTGCACCCGTGTCTTCAGTTTAAGCTTGAAGGACTTCATTACCCAGAAACCTCTCTGGCCTGTCCAATGGTTTCTTATTTCATCAGTGACGTCCAGACAGCTGGCATGTCTTAAAATACAGATTCTGGTTCTGAGAGGTGACTGGCTGAGTGTGTGAGAGGATCAGTCTGGATCCAGATCAGTGCAGCTTTAAGTTCTGAGGTGGTTTTCCTCTGCAGGTCTGATCAGATCTGAGAGGACAGTCAGCGAGGTGAAGACCTAAATCAGACGTTAAAACCTTCACCTCTCTGACTCTACAGGGACACAATACAGACCAGGACCCAGCAGGTCCCAGCAGGACCAGCAGTACCTGGAGATATGGGTGGGGTCAAACTCCAAACCCATCATCTCACAGTGAGTCACACTGCATCATGGGTAAGAAAACACACCAGAATCAGACTCCAGAGACGCTCATTTGTAGAAGCTGTAACACTTTTGATCAAATCCACATTCAGCATTTATTAGTATTATTAATATCATAACAATTATTCAATTGTTTATACCACACATTTTACTGCAATTAACTATAGATGTAAAATGTGTAATACAGCATTATTAGGTGATTATTAACAAGTATTATGGCCACTGTTAGGAAACTAAATCATAATGTTTGTCACGATATTTTGAGTCATAATTTTATGAGAAAGTTTTTTTTTTACTAAAAAAGTTGTAATATTATGAGAATTAATTCAAAGAAATTATATTTCAAGAATACAATCATGATTGTATGGAGATTTACGGGGACTAAAACAAATTGTTACTGTTGAAGTGAAATATTTTTATTACTTCATATAAAACACAAGATGATGAAATACCACACACACACACACACACACACACACACTCTGTATTACCGGTTGTGTTGCCGAGCTTTATGAAACGGGCTGTTGGGTCCCAGACAGAGGAGGCTCCGACGGAAACGAGGGAAGCGCAGAACGAGGAAGAGGAGGACCACGGGAAGGATGAAGAGGAAGATGACGAGCAGAGCCACTCGGACCGGATCAGACTCTGCACAGAGAGACAGAGGACGGGGTCAACCAGAGAGAAGGTGGACGTCAGTTTCATCCATTCAGTGTTCTTCAGTGTGAGGTACCTCGAGCAGCTCTGGCCGGTCCGCTGTCCACGCTGCCTCCATGACCCGAGTACCTGCAGTCAGGTGGAGCCCAGCCCACCTCACAGTGACAGTTCTTATTGCTGTTACACACCTGAACACAAAAACACAGCAGATTACAGACCACTTCATGACCCATAATGCAACATGTTTGAGTTCCTGTAACTACATCTGGCCTCTGCTCGGGAGGCGACACTGAATCTGAGAGAGAGAGAGAGAGAGGTGTGGGAGCTGATCTGGAGTCAGCATCCATTCAGTCAAACAACTGCCGTCAACCAATGAATGAGTGAAAGTGTTTAAAGAGCCACACCACAGCAGGCACACGTGGCCCACTGAACTCACCCCGTGACCGTTACACTTGCTGCGGCATTCGTCCACACCGAACACCGACGCGTCCTGACACTTCTGGTTCAAACAGGCCTAAAACACAAAAACACTTTAAAATGAATCTGATATGTTCTGTAACACTTCTGTCCAACGTTAAAGCACTGTTGTGTTCTTTATATTTGATTTAGGGGAAATAGTTCAGTTCTATTAGTTCCTCCAGGCCAGCGGGGGGCGCTGTCTGACCTTGCCAGGGCTGCAGGCGGTGCCCTGGGCCACAGTGGCGGGGTCCGACACATCATCTCCCAGGTGGAAGAAGGTTCCTCTGCAGACCAGGTCGCTGTGGTTGAAGCGCACTGTGGTGGTGAGGATCTCTGCGTTGGTGCCCAGCAGGGGGCGCTCCCTCCCTCCCTGACACTGGATCCTGCCGCAGTGAACGTCACTGCAATGCAACAAACACAGCAGGAACAACAGGAAGTGATGTGAGCGGATGTTTCTACAGGCTGAGGTTGGTTTCCACCTGCAGATGTTCACACTCAGAGGCTTCACAGGATTTAAACACAACCACTGATCAAACAGAAAACACACTCTGTGTACTGCCCGTGTACTGTCTGTGTACTCTGTGTACTGCCTGTGTACTCACGAATTTCCACAGGGGACATAGGAGCCGTTGGTCAGCTGACCACAGTTTCCATATTTGTTTCCCTGTTTGTTGACTGATGAGAAACAGACGGCTGGAGCACTGGTGGCATCTGAAGACAGACAGACAGAGAGAGAGACAGTCAGAGAGAGACACACAGAGGGAGAGAGAGACACACAGACAGACAGAGAGAGAGACACACACAGACAGACAGAGAGACAGACAGACAGAGAGACAGTCAGAGAGACAGACAGACAGACAGAGGGAGAGAGACACACACAGACAGACAGACAGACAGACAGAGAGACAGTCAGAGAGACAGACAGACAGACAGACAGAGGGAGAGAGACACACACAGACAGACAGACAGACAGAGAGAGAGACACACAGACAGACAGACAGACAGAGAGAGAGAGACAGACAGAGGGAGAGAGAGACAGTCAGAGAGACAGACAGACAGACAGACAGAGAGAGACACACAGAGGGAGAGAGAGACACAGACAGACAGACAGAGAGAGAGAGACAGTCAGAGAGACAGACAGACAGACAGACAGACAGAGGGAGAGACAGACAGACAGACAGAGAGACACACAGACAGACAGAGAGAGAGAGACAGACAGAGGGAGAGAGAGACACACAGACAGACAGAGAGAGAGACAGACAGACAGAGAGAGAGAGACAGACAGAGGGAGAGAGAGAGACACACAGACAGACAGAGAGAGAGACAGACAGAGAGAGAGACAGACAGACAGAGAGAGAGACACACAGACAGACAGACAGAGGGAGAGAGAGACACACAAACAGACAGACAGACACAGAGAGAGAGAGACAGACAGACAGAGAGAGAGGCAGGCAGACAGAGAGACAGACAGAGGGAGAGAGAGACACACACAGACAGACAGAGACAGACAGACAGACAGACAGACAGACAGAGGTAAACTGGTTTTCGACTAGATCTGGCTGGTGTGAAGTGATGAATCAGAGCAGCTAAACAAATCTGGCTTGGAATAAACCGGTTTAAATACAAAAGAAATGTACCAGTGTAAACTGGTTTAGGTATGGATGTACTAATTGAAGTAGTATGAATCTGTCTCGGCTTAGTTTAAAGTTTTTTTTGGCTCAGTACAAAAAGGGCTTGAGCTCAGCGTTAGCTTGATTTGGCTCTATATAAGGTCCAGAGTAAACAGGTTTTGCTCAATATAAACAGCTCAGTATAAACTGGTTCTGGCTCTGTATTAACTGCTGAAGATAAATATATTTTGACTGTATAAACTAGTTTTAGTTCTGTGGAACCAGGTTTAGTCTCATTATGAACTTCTTTAAGAGCAGCGTAAACTGGTTTAGACTTGGTATAAACCGGTTATGGTTCAGTATAAACAGGTTTAAGATCAGTGTAAACTGGCTTGTAGTCAGCATGAACTGGTGTTGGCTCATATGAAGAGATTTTTTCTGAACTCAAACTGGCTTTAGTTCACTATAAACTGGATTGGGCTTCAGTTGAACTAGTATAAACTGGTGTCTTACTGGGTCCCCACAGCATCTGGCACTGGGTGCGCATGCTGGCGCAGACTCCACCGTAGCAGTAGGAGGCGCTGTCCTCGCAGGGCTCTCCGTTCTGCAGGAAGACGTTGGGGGGGCAGTAAGGGGAGGTGCCTGTGCAGAACTCTGGGAGGTCGCACTCTCCGAGCGGATCACGACACACTGAACCTGCTGTCCGCAACTGGGGGGGGGGGGGGTTACATCTAAATAGGGTTTGACAGAAACACTAATATTAAGCGTCCATGTGTGGTGTCTCAGTCTCACCTTGCAGTCGTGGCAGCAGATGCCGTCAGACGAGCACTGAGCTCCAGGAACCAGCTGACAGGTGGAGGCGTTACAGCAGGGGTCCTCACACTCCTGACCAATCAGAGCACAGCAACACATCAACAGGAAGAACAGCAGGTATACACTTCTCAAACTGAAGAAACATGTGTGACCTACAACCATAAGGAACCTGATTGGACAGTTTTGTTTCAGAAAACACAAAGTTGCTTAAAGAGAACTCACTGTTTCATCCTGAAATAACAGAAGCTGACAGGTGTATACAGGTATACAGACAGACAGGCAGACAGACAGGTGTTCAGATGAGTACCTCCACCAGCCCGCAGTCACACTCCTCTCCTCTCTCTACGTACAGGTTTCCACAGCGAGGTCCTCCCAGTAGCCGGTCCGGCTGCGGTACGTTGAACAGACACATACCGCCGCCGTGCAGCAGGCTGACGGACAGATCTGCAGCGCTGCAGCTGCTGAACTGCTGACCCGGCATGAACCTGAGGGTCAGAGGTCACGGTGTGAACTACTTTATATACAGTTAGCTACTTTTACCTCTTTCAACCTCAAACTTTTATTTAAATACAACCCCAGTGAGGCAGCGGAGGCTCCAGAAACCAGTGGAGCAACATCAGCTCTACAAACTCAGACTTTTCAACAGAAGCTCGTCCTCGAGAGCCAGAAGTTCAGAAATGTATAACACCTGGAATAACGCGTTGACTTTTTGATAATGTGGCAGACCGTCCTGGTGACTCAGGTGACTCATATTCTGGCACTGACCCGGTCGAGGGTTCCATGATGCATCCTCCGAGCCGCGGTTCGTTCTGACAGGAGCAGCGGCGCTCGGCGGTGTCGTGACTCATCCCCAAGTTGTGACCGAGCTCATGAGCAACTGTGGAGGCGACGCCCAACACACTGACCAGGTGGTCCTGAGAGAGAGACAGGTTTTTAGACTGGCTCACTTCCTTTCACACAGACTGGTTTCCCTTCATTTCTGTAAAAATCACCTTTTAGAGACTTGGCCCTTTTAGATCACATCCCCGGTCATATTGTGCACCTATTTAACAATATGCCAAAAAATCTTTAAAAATCTATTTCTTTGTATTCTTCTATCGAAATCCAGTCATGTTTTCTTCCTGTAAAACAAAATATGACCTGTGCTTACAGAAGCTTGAACCAACCGATTTCAACCAATAATATCATGACATCCAGCCATCAATCGATCTTCAGCTTTTAGCGGCACAGGGCTAACGTTCATTCGTTAGCTAGCTAGCACAGCATGGTGCGTCGGTTATGACACGCCCACTTTTCAACGTTCAAATCAAATTCCTCTGAACGTTACGTCCCACCTGCCTTCCTGTTTCACTTGGAAATATGCCACGATATGAACGTTTCATCTCGACTTTAGAATATGAAATAATAATAATAATAATAATAATAATATTATCTGGTGGATTTAAATCCAGCTGTGTTTTCTGGTTCCAAAGTTCCAGAGTTCAAAATAAAGAAGCGTCCACTCACCACGTTGACCCCACCTGACCGGTCTCTGGAGCACATAGACGACTGAGACGCCATCCCCACTGTGGTGCCATCAAAAGACCCCCCCCTGTGGACGGAAAATGAACCCGTGTCAATCATGATCGATCAGAGTCTGAAGCTTTTATCCTGCTAAATATCGGCGTCCTCCTACATGATGAGCTGGGCGTTGTCGTGGCGAAGCCGTGGCAGCAGCTTTCTGGTTCTCCAGTCCAGGAAGTTGTTGAGGGTGTCTGTGGGACTCTTCTCCACCCGGATCTTATCACAGTCGCTCCAGATCTCCAGACCGGTCAGAGCTACCCGGACGTTCAGAGGACGGTAGAACTGAAACAGACAGAAGAGAGACGGCTCGTTCTTCTTCTACAGCTGATTAAACTGGTTTATGGTTACAGGTAAGTCGGAGGTCCCAGCTCTCACCCAGTCCACCTGGTTGGCCACGTCCATCATGCGGTAGATGATGGTCTTATTGTTCTTCTGGTAATTCAGAAACTGTGAAATACACAAATGTTTACATGAGCATTCTCAGTGACTCAGTGCTTGTCATTAAGTTTGTTGATTATTAATGAAACAAACTGCTGCCATCTTGTGTCCAAAGACGTTTCTGCAGAAAAACAGTAAGAAAAGAAAAAAAGGTCTTGCTCTGTTTTCTATCCCAGTAAACTGAATATCTTCAGGTTAAACACTCCACCACAGTCTGGCAGTGTTACAGGAGTGTGGTGGAATAAAGGATAATAAACTCTTTCAATCCATGAATTAAGAACACAATCAGCAGAAGAACCAATAATGAACAGAATGATTAGTCGTCCTGTATCGTAGGTGAACACACTGACCTCCTGGTTGTCGGCCACCAGCACCAGTTCGATGTATTTGGTCTCAGACAGGATGTCTCTCTTCCTCTGCAGACAGAGACAGGACAGAGATCAGAACTATCACAGCAACATGTTACCTGCTGGTCCTGCAGGACTCCAAACAACAAACTCAGCTTTGACATGACAGAATGTTTTTCCTCAGTAAATTCACATTTTTATTTTACAATGTTAAAACCTTATTTTAACTTTCTGTTTCTGACAAGTCAGGTTTTGTCTGTCCGTTTGGTGAGCGGCTCTAAATACTACAATACCCATGAGCCTCAGCTGCTGCTGCTATGGAGAAGAAGCCAGTCAGAAAACTGATCCAGAATCTGAAAGTGAACTGATTTAAACAGCAGTTTGTAAAATTCAAAACAGTGTAATCTTTATCTTCAGCCCACAACAGACTGAAGCTCGGTGACGGGATGTGTTTTGGTGAAATGCACCCTGGGAGTCGTAGTTGACATCTCTCCTTCAGTTGTTATGTCCACTTGTAGCTCTGACTTTTTAACACAGACGCAGATGTTTGACTGATGTTTCTGTCTCACCCTGTGAGTGTGAGTGGAGCTGTGGATGGGGGGGACAGCGGTGTGAGACACCCCGCAGCCTCCAGCACTGTCGCCCTCCAGAGGGCTGGTGGAGAACAGCAGGTGGACTCCTCCTTCTTCATCTCCTCCTCCTCCTCCGCTCCCTCCACTCACGTCTCCTCCACTCTCCCCTCCTCGCCCCTCCTCCTCCCCTGGGTGGTGGGGGTGGTGGTGCTCGTCCTCGTCAGGCTGCAGCTCAAAGCTCAGCGTGGAGTTGATGGCGATGACGCCGCTGCAGGAAACACAGGATGTTTCAGTCAGGCTGATTCTTTACTAACGTGTGGAGGGAAAAGGTTAGCTTCCACTGTGCACATGATGGGATGATGTGTCACAGTAGATGATCAATGACCTCCAGTCATTTTGTCAGCTACTTCTAGGTTCTGACCTTTAAACTCTCTCTGCCCGTCTGTGAGGTACCTTGACGGTGTTCAGGAGGTTCAGTCACATGAAGCAACGCAAACAGAGTTGCTAGTCTTTTAGTGGAAAATGTGTCTTTGACATCTCAGAAAGTCAATCTGCTGCAAACTGCATATTTGCATCAAATGCGCAGAAAATAACAGAATAATGCTGAAAACATAAATAATCCATTTCAATGAAACACTCAGCTGATGTGTTTACACCGGCATAAAGAATAAGGAGTAATGTGGATTAAGACTTAGAGAACTTGATGGAGCTCTAACCTCAGTGTGCTTACATGAAACTTCTGACTGAACTGTTTGTTGTTTGTGTTTTTTTTGGGGCTCTCCTTCAGGTTGACCACCTGGTGGACAGAGGTCTCTGTGTTCAGAGTCTTTGACCTGAAAACCATAAAATGGACCAGGTTCTGTTCACGTGAGCTGACAAATAAGTCTACTAATCCTCCTGTGGCCTCCTGCAGCCTTCACACTCCGAGGTCACTCACATTGATCCGGATCAGTTTGACCTGCAGAGGAACGCTGATGTCATCACTCACGTTTTCTGCCCAGAAACACAAAGACCTGAAACACAGAAAATCCTGGACTCTGTACAAACCGGATTGGAGGTTTATGGGTTTAAGAGTTTTAGCTTCTTATTTTCCTTCACTGTTGTTTTTTCTCTGAATATGCAGTTAGTGTTCCAACAGTTAGTGAACTGTTCAGCCTGTAAATATTCATCTTTTCTTTCTTCATGAGAGCAGCAGACGCTTCCTGTCAGAGTGTCCGAGCTGCTGTCGAAGCTTAACATCAACTCTCATCACATGCTCCTCACTCTTCTGATGAGTCTGTATGGGAACGAGATCTGGAGGAGTCGTTTAGTCCAACGCCCAATACACTTTTATAAACTGCTTTTTTCTTTTCACACAATATATCATTTTATTTATATTGTCCCTGAACACAACTGCAGGGTAAGTTGGTTTGGTGTTGGCTTTCGTAATTAGTGCTGATACAATACCTTCAGGTCAGACAGCAAAAGAATACTTGTTATACTTTACATCGAGAAATATCAAATGTTTTTTCCTTTGCAGATGGAGGACAGCAACTACACTGTGTGATCAGTTATATTGACATGTAA